>NC_052500.1:64266060-64320488 GCF_016617805.1 Bactrocera tryoni | reverse complement strand
ATCTGGCTTTTGATGGCTTGGTTGTATTTTCATTCATCGTTTCTGTTGGCTTAATATATTTATTGCATAAAATTTTAATTTTGTGCAATTTCTACGACATTATTTAATATTTAAGGTTTACGGTAACGGACGCGACGAATTTCAAACAATTCAATTATTACTTTTTTTAAGTGAAATGATGTATCTGCTTTTAGTCTGAAAGCAATTTACACTTCAACACTTTGTTCACTAATGAGAACAATAAATGATGTTTTTCGGTCACGGACGCGACATACTAATATAAGCAGAAGCAAACACAAAAAACTACCGTTATTCGATCTCCACTCAGTCTGTCTGCTTGTTGAACATTATGTTACTATCAGCAGAAGATTTTTAAATTATAAAAACATCATAGTATTACTTTGAATTAGGGAATATAACAAGGAAACACGTTGGTATATTTGGTCAAAAGAGTCAGATTTTTGTAAATTTTGTGTATTCGTTGCATATTTCGGCTCAAAATTAGAAGAAAATAAAAATTCCTCAGGAAATTTTCAGGAACTGTTTGAATTTTGCACGCGTGGTGGACCTTTTTGTGGAAATGTCCATATGTATAAATTTGTATGGGAAACACCGTTGGGGCCCAGGGAAAGTAGTCGAAGCAAATCTTCCACAAACAGATAAACATGTCGAATGCAAAGTGATTTGATTGCACAGGCGAGTAAAAAAGAAGAACTCAATATAGGTATACTACATCTTACAATATATAGGCACATACATACATGTACATATCTATACACATATTTCGTAGTCCTTCTGATCGAATTATGGTTCAATTTAATAATTCCATCAGCAAATATGAATGCCAGAAACAGTGTTAACCCAAATTTTGTTTAGTATATCGTACAATGTCGCCACCATATGTTCCGACAACCCGCATTTTCATATAAATTTAAAGTACATGAGTAATATGCTAAAAGTACACCTGCCTGTAATGGGGGTTACATTTGACCGGGGGATGTTTTGACTGACGATGAATTGATAACATAAGCTTCTACGTAACCTGAAGTGAAAATGGTAGAAAAAAATACTGCAATGTGAAAAAAGTAAATAATATAATATAAAGGACATTTTGACAAAACCAAAGGATTGGGTTGTGAAAATTCGCCGGCATGCGCTTTGTGGTCTCGGCAACAGGCTGTAGTTTTTTATAGTAGAGTGCCTTTTACGCCTAATGAATTTCATTGTTCACAAAGAAATACTTCACTTCAACGCAGTCAACGTGCGCAACGAGCGTCTGCCAAGGAGTGGTGGACTTCATCATAAATCGCACAGTGGTTACAGAAACGTTTATGATACAAATAATGATCAAATACCTATAACATTCAGCTGTTACTATAAACAATAACCTTTTTAAAATAAAATAAAATGAAATGTTCTTTTAAATAGCCTACTCGTAAACTTCGCCTGAATTAATCATTCGCATGTATTTTCATTTTCACGCGAATGAAAAATTCGTATCATGAACTTCGTGTGAAAAAAATTTTGTAAACTCATAAAGCCAATTATCCGACTGTTTTAGCTTAAACGCGTGTTTCTAGTTATACTATATATCGTACATAACTTTTTTGATCAAATCGGTTTTAGCTGATGGGGATAAAAATTTTCGGATGTTCTATTGATATATTTGAGTGAATAATGGATTAAGAACAACTTGAATGGCTCACATTGAGCAATATTCCGATATCGATTTCGATAGTAGGCCTTAATTCATATAAAAACGTTTTTCAAATGAAGTAAATAGTTAATCAAGTTTGCTAACATTATATTTACAGTTGTTTCTAACTGCACATTTTGTGAACAAATTTATTAGATTCGCGTGAAAAAAGTTCATTTACGATTAGTGAACATTTTCGAAAATAAGTGATTTTCTCATGGAAACCTCATGATTAAAAGAACCACAAATTTCTAAATTTTCTCATGGGAAAGTTTATGATAAGGCTGAATATATTTATACTTATGATTAGCATTTTTCTAAGATTTTTAACTTTTATCTAAAGTTATACAATCTGCCTTTTCAATCTTACGATTTAATTGTTATAAAAAAGGGGATTAAATTAGATGGAATTTTACTTAAAGTGCCACTTTGCAAACTGGAAAACTTTTTTAATTGGATTTCATGTGTCTACAATAGAAGAGTGTGCGAAATCCAAGGGGAGTCTGAAAGTCTAGTCATTTAAACAGAGCGTTGAGAAGATTGTACTATACTTCGTATGCTTCGAAGTAACTTCTACAACTGGCAACCGATAATATTTTTAACCATTAACCAGAGAGACCATGCAATTGTCAACTGGTAGTATGATAGCAGAGTTCGGTTGGTTCTATTTTGTTTACAGTGAGTTATGTAAATATTAATTATGTTTAATAATTAACAACAAAATTTGTAAATAAAAAACTTAAATTAATAACAGTGATTTGAAGAGTACAGTGGTCATACATGCCATGTAAATACAATTGAGACCTGAGTAAAATATTAAAGCAACTATAATATTTTTATTATAACCACGTGACATTAATTATCTATTTTTTGCAACTTGACCACAGTGTGGTGGCGATGGTGCTGAAAATCTGGTGACAGAGCCATTCGCTGAAAGGTTAAATTTTAAAAAGATGTCGGTATGTCTATAAGTGAGCGCGTCGCTTTGAATGTTTCTCTCGCTGAATTGATATATGTACTTAAGCGGAGGCGGAAGTGCGTTTGCCAGCAAGCCAAAGAGTTGGCCAC
Organism: Bactrocera tryoni; assembly: GCF_016617805.1. Classification (NCBI taxonomy): domain Eukaryota; kingdom Metazoa; phylum Arthropoda; class Insecta; order Diptera; family Tephritidae; genus Bactrocera; species Bactrocera tryoni. Next base: position 64,317,724 of record NC_052500.1, on the reverse strand, counting down.
AGGCAAACGACAGCTCCACACAAAGAACTCATTTTGTTTGAATATTTTATGAAAACTTAAAACAAAGCATAAGCCTTTCCAGAGAATACAAAATCAGCAAAGCCTCGGAGGGCATAGCATTAGCTGGGGGTTAACGGTCAAAAGCATTATAGCTTAAATCAATTACTTAATTGAACAACAACGGAGAACAAAAAAGGAGCTTGATGCCCACACGAATTTCAAGTATTTAAACTTGTACCCAAATAGAGGTCAGTAAACTCTTAACTTCATCCTTTCATAAAGCAGATTGTTCCCTAGTGGCGAAGTAAGCTTGGCAAACAATTTATACTGGATGTGTCGTCGAGTGCCCTAAAGTGTTGCTCTAGCAAACGGAATTGGTATCAATGCCCTTGTATGTACTCGTATGCCCCATCCTGACCCTTATACTGTATTTGTTTATCTGAGTCTGTATTATTCACCCTCGATATTATACTTCTCGCCTAATACTCCTTCATGCCAACAACATCCAGTAATGCCACAGCTTTTGGCAGAATTCTTATTTTGTCTTCTTTGTTATATTCCGGCATTGTTTTCGTAAAAGCATAACTGGAGTGAAAAGCTTTGTCAAAATAATACGCATTGTTGAATTGTGCGCAATTTATTTAATTTCCATGAGGCTTAACTTAAACGCTTTATGACCAGCCAGGAAGTATCGGTTTATGACACCGACAGTTGTTGGTATTATTCTCTGCTGTCCTCTCAAGTGCTTACAACTGATGTATTAATTAATTCCTGAATTGAAGGATGTACTCACTTTTTCGAGTTTACAATATGGCCACTGTGTTTGACTATTTCCTTCAAGGGCACCTGAAGCGATTCATTAACTAGGGCACTTTTTTCCTTTGAACTTTATATGTAAGTCAATGAAAAAATATCATTATAAATAATTTGGAAAACTTATAGTTTTGAAAGAAATTGACTGTTTTACAAATTGGTAATTCAACATGCCATTACATATCATGTTAATTTATTTTGGGTATTGGCGCGATTCTTTTATCCGAAAAATATTTCCCACCGATAAGTTTTTTCTATTTGTCATATTGTTCATCAATTCAATTAGGGGGTTACATGGCTTTACGGGTTTCAAAAAAGACAATTTTTTTATTTTCTTATTAAATTCGACAAAATCTCCGGAATATTGCGCTTAATTTTCAAGTTGATCTGAGTAATAATTTCGGAGATAGCCCTGAGAACTTGTGGGGTTGAGGCTAGCTAGGCTAAGTGCGCCGTCTTTAAACGTGCTTTCGAAGTCAGTTGGCAAGATTTCTCGAGAACTAATCAACTGATCTTCATGAAATTTTACCCAGGCTTTTGAGATAAAATTCTTAAAGACTTGGGGAAGGATTTTTTTTCTATAACAACTATGTTAAAAATGTTGCGAAATTATGACTGAGATCTTCATTTTCTTTAATGTGTGCCTAAAATAGAAGAAATCTAAGGTAAGGTTTTAACTAAAGCACATATTTTTCATTTAGATGATTCTGTAAAGAGTTGTCCTGCCAACGCGGGCGCATCTTTTTTTCGAGAGGGTCACCGGGAATGGAATCGCAATGGCCGAGTTTAAAATTTTTTTTCCAAAAATTTCAGAATTTCATTTTGTTTGTAACAATAAAAAATACTAATAAAATATTTCATTTTTTGTATGAAAACAAATTGTTGAAAAAAGGCTGAAACCTGAACACTAACTTATTACTTATTTATTTATTAATTTACAGTTTTACAGAATACATATAAGTGAACATAATCAAAATGGTTATATTAAATATATGGTTTATATTAGAAACAAAATGCGATAACTTCAACCATTACTCAATTATACTTGAGAAATAAAAGATATATTCGAAATGACGAAAACAAATTCTGGTAAAGTTTGAGCTCTTAAAATTGATACATACTATTAAGAAGGGGCTAGTATATTTTTTGATTATATTGTGGAATATTGTTTTGTTCTCCTTGGCTGGTAAATGCATTTAAATGAATTAGTTTGTAGTGCAAATGAAAACTTATTCTTGTAGAGAAATTATATTAAAAAGTTAATATTATTATCAGAAGCTCAAAATTTACCAGAATTTGTTTTTCGTCGTTTTGGACGATACACATTGCGACAGAATAAATACATATGTATATCACTTTCAGTGGAAAAAATAATTTGTGGTGGAAAAAAAATCTAAAACTTTATTTTTAAGGTAATATAATGCTCCTAAGTACGAAAAAAATATTTATTTTTACCTGTGATATCGCAATTTACAGTTAGCGCGTGTAGATTATATTCGACATTGACACTGGAAGATACCAAAATTTGTTATATGAAAAATGCAATTCTCTCTCAAATTATATGGCACATTTATTGAAAATTAATTGATTTTATAATTGTACTTATTGGTTTTTATGGTATTCCAAGAAACAATTGGCTTCTCGTTTTACACAGAGGTAAACGTTACATTTTTTACATATTATAAAGGAACTTTTACCACAATTGTTGGCTTTGCAACGTCCTGCGCTTTTAACATTTAAAAATTCCGGTAAATGCCTTATTTGATCCAAACGAACTTCTGGCGGTGGTTGTGTTTGAACATTTCTTTTATGCTTAGGCGGATTAGGCGACATAGAATCATTGTCGCTTTCTGTGTTACTTTCAGAATGTAAAGCTATTTGGCTGCTGCCCCTTGACTTTGTCTTCGACGGTCTTCCTCGTTTACGTGCTATATCCCCTTGTGTATTTTCCTGTTCTGCAGAAAGCAATGTTGTTGCTACAGCGATCCTAAAACTCATGGAGTCCTTTACATTTTTCTTTGGAATATTCTTCAATGTACAGTCGCGTCTATATTCCAACCATGCCGCTGTCAAAGACAAATCCACAAAGTGCATTATCACGCGAATTGTCCACTTGACAGAACGAATGTCAATGCGGTAATATTGAATCATTTGATCCAGTAAATCCACTCCGCCCATGCTCTCGTTATACATACGTACAACTTGTGGTCTGTCAATGCATATAAATTCATTAGAATCTTTTTCCCACCGTTTAGCCTTATCTTTAACTCCAATTCCAATAAAATTCGACCCCAGGTTGATGACTTTATTGTCATACCAACGAGTGATAAGTACAACACCATTTGCGTCAATGCATTCAGCAGAAAACCCTCGCCCTCTTGATTTCATTTCTTTCTCACTAGGAAGTTTGGGATTAGCGAATCTATTAACACGAATGGTTCCGGCGGCATTAATTTTGCGTTGCCTCAATATTTCGAAAAGCTGGTAAGAAGGAAAGTAGTTGTCGAAAAATAGATTGTGACCAATGGCCATACTTGGAATCCGTTGACATAGATGAAGAACAACAGCAGAACCGAAACCAACATCCTTCACTATTTTTTTATCTAATGGAGTTGTCGATCCTTGATAAATAAGAAAATCATACGGAATTAAACTTTTACCGCATAAAAAAAAACTTTGATTCCCCAAGGGGTGGGCTTTCCTTTTATGTATTGTTTTGCTACAAACTTCCCTTTAAATGGAATGATTTGTTCATCAATACAGAGATTTTCCTCCAATGGTAGGCTCCGAAGACGATTTCTCACTGTGTTTATTATTGGTTGAACTTTAAAAAGTCGATCTCTATTCTGCCCTTTTTTTTCCATAACATCAACCAAATGTAAAATATTTCTAATAGAAAAAAAAACGTTTTCTGGTCATATTCTCTCTGAAAAATGATATTCCAAGCGAAGGATCGTAAAACATTTCAACTCTCGGAAATTTTAAAACCCCCATCATTATATGATGTGCAAAAACAATTCGAACTTCATTGACTGAACACTCCGTGAAATTTAATTGACCTTTCTGTTGAGCATATAAATTGGTATGATACGCAGTTCCAATGAAGAAATCATCAGTAAGGTATTTCAAACTGAATTGCTGTCGAAGAATGTTCTATTAGATTTTTTCTCCAAGAAATAGCTTTCTTTGCTGTGAAGGTCAATGGAGTTTGTATGCTTGACCTTGGCTGCTCATTATCAACTGATATACCCATTCCAGATATTTCGGCCTCAGTGATAAGCGGCAATTCCAAATCTAACACTTCATCTAAGGCTTCACCGCAATCTGGAATAATTTCCCGTTCTATCACTTCAAAAGTATTTCCATCCACCTTTTCGACATCATATTCCACCATATCTTCACACTGGCACTCATTTCCATCTTCAATATCAGAGCAATTTGCAAGAATTTCAAATATCTCATCATAATTTAAAGCTTTATATGCCATATTTTGTGAAAATTTATTATAAATAATCAAACTTTTATATACATTTTTTTTTTCTAATCGGAAAAAAAAACTTACTTTGCGGGTCAATGTCAATTATATTCGACAACAATATATGAGCCCTTGATTTTGAAAGTGGTATAAGTCAAAAATTTAAAAAATCTACTTTATCAGCTATTACTTATCAAATCTTAATAAAATAACATAATCTGAAGAGATTAGCAGCATGCCATGCAAATTAACTCATTAAAATGTGTTTATTTTTCAGTTGTTAACTGAAATACAGATATTGTTTGTTTTGATAGTGGTATAAGTCAGTGTGTTCACAAAGTAATTTTATCATGTCTTCAGATAGTGGTTCAGGTATGATGAAGTAATACTTTTAATGTAAAAACCTACTATTTAAAGTTAATTGTAGACATTTTACGGCGAACAAATATAAGTAATGCTCCCAAGAAATGGAAACGAATAAGAATGATATCGTCTTCTGATGAATCAGCTCATAGTTTAAAAGTGAATTCGGAACCCTTACAAATGGAAGAAAGCAAAATGAAATCAAGAAAGAGGACACGCAATCAACAGAATTATTCCCAAAATATAAGAAAAATGAAGAGAAATCGTGGAGAGGAATATGAAACAAAAAACTCTAAGCCCGTGAGGGCTAAACTTTTCGAAAATATAGATTGTCTTTGTTCCAAAAAGTGTTTAAATGGGATCGGATATGAAGACAGGAAAGCTAATTTTGATTATTTTTGGAATTTAGCAAGTTTCGAAAAACAGAATATGTTTCTGTATGGTTTGATAAGAAAACAATCAATAAAACAAAAACGCCCCAGAAATCACAAAGGATATATGAGAAAATGGAGTTTCAAGTTTCATCTATATGTATGTATGAGTTCGGAAGTTTCTGTTTGCAAAACTTTTTTTTGGATACTTTCAAAATATCTAACGGAAGATTAAGCCGTGCCTTAAATTCTGAAACACCTGGAATGGATGGTCGTGGCAAAATGGCTAGTTCATCTAGAAAAACAGATGAAGAAAAAATTAAAGTAGTACGAGATCATATTCTGAGTTTTCCAGCATGTGAGAGCCATTACACACGATCACATCACACTTCAGGTCGAAAGTATCTAAGTGCTGACTTAGATATTCGAAAAATGTATGGGCTATATGTGGAAAAATGTGATGAAAATAATACATCATGTGTAAAGGAGTGGACTTATAGAAAAATATTTAATACTGAGTTCAACCTAAATTTTCATACTCCTCGTAAAGACACGTGCCAAAAGTGTGATTCGATAAAACTAAAAATTGAAGCATCCAGTAATGAAGACGAGAAGTTGCGTCTTATGGAAATTCATGATTCACATCTTAAAAGTGCCGAACAGGCTAGAAAATGTTTAACAGATGACATACAAAAAACAAAAGATAACCCGAGTGAAAATTACGGATTCACATTTGACCTACAGAAAGCGCTTCCTTATCCAAAACTTTCTGTTTCGGTAGCTTACTATAAGCGCAACATGTATGTATACAATTTAGGGTTTCATAATTTCCACAATGGAAATGCTAAAATGTATGCATGGGATGAAACAATCGCCTCAAGAGGATCACAGGAAGTTGCGTCCTGCATCTTAAAGCACATTCGGGACATTACCACTCAAAAGCATATAATAGCTTACAGTGATGCCTGCTCAGGACAAAATCGAAACATTAACATAGCTTTAATATGGTTAAAAATTGTTCAGTCATCTGATAATAATGTTGAAACAATTGATCATAAATTTATGGTATCTGGCCATTCTTTTTTGCCAAATGATCGCGATTTTGGTTTGATAGAAACTAAAATTAAAAAATCGAATTATTTATACATCCCTGAGCATTATTATAATTTAATAAAATCATGTAAGATGAGAAACCCATTTTCGGTAGTACAAATGGATCAAAAAGATTTTATTTCTACAAGACAACTAAAAGAATCAACGAATAATAGAAAGAAAAACGTCAATGGAGAAGCTGTGCCTTGGTTAAAAATACAATGGATCAGATTTCTAAAAAATGCCCCATATAAGATGTTTTATAAAACTTCCTTGGATGACAACTCCGAATTCAAAGTATTAGACCTCTCACCTAAAAAAGGAAGACCTAGAACATACGGAAATATTGATTTACTTCCATTATATACAACCATTAGACCAATAACAAAAGAAAAACGTAAAGATATGATGGATCTACTACCCTATATTCCACCAATTTTTCACAAACACTTTATTTCCTTAAATACTAATGAATAATTTACTTAGTCACAATGAAATGAGTTTGAATAAAATGTTAATTACTAATAAAATTGTTTTATTGGTGGTATAAGTCATTTATAAAGTCATGCAGTTAATTTTGAAAGTGGTACAAGTCATTTAAACCTTTCAAAACCACATTTTCTTTTAAAAATGGCTATAAATTTCACAATCATAATAAATACTTGCTTGTTGGGACTACTTTACTGTCGAAAAATCATAATCCATAATGCAAGAATATTTTTTAATCCTTTAAAATGCAAAACTCTAAATATCTCGAAACCAAAAAAATATGACTTATACCACTTTCAAAATCATGGGCACATATGTATTTGGAATTATAGGTATACGCTAATTACTTTTTCTTTGTTTTTTTTGATAAGAACGATTATTTGAACACTATTGATTAACATATAATTTTGTCGAACACTTTTGATAAATTCTAAATACCTAAATTTATGTTGAAATATAGCCGATCGGACAATCTTGTTGATAACCCAGCAAAAAGATCAAATTAACTAAGTAACTAAAATTTAGAAAACTGAATGTAGCTTATGTTCATTAAAATGCTCTCTGCCTGACTAACTAATTTAACAACAAGAACTTATGAGCACGTTTACAGTTACTTTTTTGACATGAAAAAGCGCGCTCATTCAATGTCGAATATATTCGACAAATCCACTGAAAGGGTTAAGCTTCAATGAAAAAATTCCACTAAAACGTTGGGAATCTATTGGTTGCCGAAAGAGGATTTGTTTCGATTTCGTTTTAGATGACAACTTTAGTGATCTGCAAGCCACTAAACGAAACATATTGTCAGTTTCTGCTCGCCTTTTCGATGCTCTTGGATTATTAGCGCTACTAGTTACCAAAGCAAAAATCATATTGCAAGAGCTTTGGATTCAAAAACTAGATTTGGATGAGTCAATTCCATTGCGTCTCGACACTAGCTGGCATAGTTTTGAATCTAATGCAGCTTTCAACAGCTTTCAACAATTAGCATTCCTTGTTACGTAAACGTAGAGTCGAGTACCATCTGCCAAATTCATGGTTTCTCTGACGCTTTAATAACAGCGTACGGATGCTGTATACATATACGAAGCTGCTTACTGCAAAATCTAGAGGGGGTCCGTTGAAGACCAAATCTCTTCCGCGTCTTGAGCTCTCGGCAGCACATCTTCTTTCAAAATTATGGTCAAGAGTTGCGACTATGTTGAATCGACATTTCGAAAAAATTACATTTTGGACAGGCTCTGAAATAGTTTTACATTGGATAAAAACACATCCTTCCTCACTATAAACCTTCGTCGCAATTAGAGTGTCCGAAATCCAAGAGTTTACTGACAAAATGAAACAAAATCCTGCGGATCAAGTATTTCGGGGTTATAACGTGAACGAATTGAATAATTCGATATGGTTTGGCGGTCCACAGTTCCTCCTAGAAGATTCTGCATTATGGGCAATTAACACCCACTTCCAGCTCTCCCCAGAAGACGAAGCATTAGAGAAGAAGAAAACTGATTTTACACTATCAAAAATGTGAAAGATAACACAATATTGAATTTTATCGAATCATTTTCTTCTCATCAGAAATTGCTTCCTGTGGTCGCATATTTACTACAATGGATCAGACGACCAGGGTAGGGATCTGACATCTTACGAATTACACTTGAGTTTTCGAAAATTGTTCCGGTGATTCAACATTCGGAATTTGCGAATGAAATCCAAAAACTGACCTAGGGCACCACGCTAACCGCAACATTGCAAAAACTCAATCCGTTCTGGCATGAGTACTTGAATATGTCGCTTTCATCCAAATTAATCCGAGTAGGAGATGGAAGCACACACTGCTTCCATTGCAACCCGAAGCTGCAAACCCAAATACGGTGAAACTTGCTAGTTGAAAGATTTCGAGCTCTACGACCTTTCCTTATATTTAGCGCAGATTTTTGGTCGACCACCCGTGAAAACTCATATCGCAGTTTTTGTGTGCTTTACTCCAAAAGCAGTACACTTAGAATTAGTTTCTGACTTATCGACTAATTCATTTATTTTCGCCCTAAAAAGCTTCATTGGTCGCCGAGGGATTCCGTAAAAGATATTCAGCGACAACGCAAACAACTTCGCCGGCGCCGACCGCAAGCTGCGCGAGCTGAAGGAGGCATTTGTAGCTCAGGTGTGAAAGGATTCGCCGCAGAAGAAGGATACAGCTTCACCTTTATACCACCCTGGGCGCCGCACTTCGGCGCATTATGGGAGGTCGCGGTGAAATTTACCAAACATCTGGTAGTTCGCGCACTCGGCAACGCTCTTCCCACCGCCGAAGGTTGCTGTTGACAGTACTAGCTGAAGTGGAAGCCATTCTCTATTCGACTACCGCAGCAGTGGGTACTAGAACGAGTCGTCGCAATCGTGGAAGGGCAAGACGGCAAAGTGCAAGTGAATCATGGTCCTGTCAAGGTGGCCGGTGTTGCGTCAAGCGACATCCTTTAAACATAAATTCAAAATTATTTAAGTATAATACCAAACGAATGTAAATTAATTAATTTTTTTATACTCTCGCAACAATGTTGCTAAGGAGAGTATTATAGTGTTGTTCACATAACGGTTGTTTGTAAGTCCTAAAACTAAAAGAGTCAGATATAGGGTTATATATACCAAAGTGATCAGGGTGACGAGTAGAGTCGAAATCCGGATTCGTATAATACCAAACGAATGTTAATTAATTAATTTTTTTATTAAATATTTGAATTGAAATGTTAAAGTTTAGTTTATTTAAAATATTCACCCTAATAATACTGTTTTATATACTCACCATAATTTTCTACCATAATGTAACGAAATTAATTCCACTTACCCCTTTTTGTATATACATATTTACGCGTCCCGTTAGGTCATAAAATTTCTATAATAAAGAATTCAATTGTGTATGAAGAGCAATCGCGATCGGCCGTTTATATTTTTCGGTACAGCCAATTTAGTTTTCATGCATTCTCAAGTGACTAATTTTTCGCAAAATAATTTGAGATTTTTCAAGTTTCATCAGAAATTTTACTCAAGTTACAGCTTGCATGGATGGAAGGACGAACAGAGACATCCTGCCGGATTTCTATTATTTTCGTCATCCTGATCATTTGTATATATACTTATAGCCCTACATCTATCTCGCTTATTTCTGTGATTCATACAACCGTTTAGTGAACTCTGCAGCAAAATTTTGAGAGAGTATACAAGCGACGAAAAATAGTGAATAAATTGAAAAAGCGCATATGCTGATCTTCTGAAATTTTGATTTTAAAAGTAAATATTTTCAAAAATTAACATTTATTGCAAAACAACGTTAGCTAGTTAACTTATAACATTCTTGTTTAATATCTCAAATATTTGTATTATATTAAATTCATTCTAAATAAAATTTTATCTTAATTTTTAGCGATTTGAATGGCGGTTAATGTAGCTTTAATATAGTCATGGCAACTTTTTAATAAGTTTTTAACCACAAGTACCCAAATTTATTGTGACACACTACGTCCCTATGGCTTCGCTTACCACTATCCGTGGCTTGGCTAAAGATTTAGTCAGCTTACGAAAGAGGAAATTCTTTAGGAAAAAGTTTGGTTTTCTTATATTACTAGAACAACAAACAAATTATCGCATAAGGGCGAGTGCTAAGAGAGTTTGCGGTTTTCAGAAATATTTTGCTTGATAAGGAATTAAAGCACGATTTAAGTTTCTAAAAGCATTCCAATGCGTTATTATATTTTAGTATTTCAGTAAGTGTAAGTGAGTTGGTCTGCAAGCCCGATTTATTGTGGAGGAAATATAAAAACAATAACAGCAAAATAATAAATATGAACAAACTAAAAGTGCGCAATTTGTGTGTAATACTCGCCTACATACTAAGTCCACTGATCATAAAGAACAAATTTCTGTTGGCGCACACTACGGAAATGGCGTTAATCAAAACTACTATTGAACCAGTCTTCACTTGGTCCCCCAATTGCTATAGCGATGAGAAGACTAAATGTAGCTGCTATGGTGATGATGATTTTCGTTGTACAATTGTAGACAGACTCAATGATATTTACATCGAGTTTTCTTCCAACTTACGGACTCTGGTTGTAATTTGTTCCATAGGCACAGAAACTAATATAAATTATCTACTCGATCGCAAATTTCAGTCAATTTTACTTAAAACCCGTTATTTGGAAGTGACAAATTGCAAGAATTTTACACACGAAATCTATATGAATGACGATGTGCGGGAAATTCTAATAGACATGCAGGAGTTGAATAAAATAATACTAGTAAATAACAATGACCTTGCTGCAGGAACAATGGAATATTATGGTGCCGTCATGAATATGCTTCACTTACAATTGATTATTAAATCAAATCGTAATGAAATCCGGAAAGCAGATGTTATAAGCATACCAACTGACACATTTTCTACGCTGAACCAACTGGAAACGCTTACGCTTAGCGTATACAGTCTACGAAACTTTTCGCTGCAAAACTTGACGCAAACACACTTTAAGAACCTCACTGCGCTCAGACAGCTTAACTTAGCCGGAAATAATATGAGAATGTTGGACGCCAACATCTTTGCAGCGCTAAAGCAATTGAATTGTCTGAATTTGAGCCGTAATGAAATCCGAGAATTGCCCGAAAGTCTGCTTGCAAATCAGCGTCAACTTCTCATACTGGATCTGAGTCATAACTCATTGACATATTTACCGTCACACCTTTTCAATCACACTCCTTGGTTATGGCAGTTGAAACTTGGTGGCAATCAACTGCACGACAGTACAAATCTTATGGAAAATCTGAAACCGCTGCGTTACCTACATAGGCTAGACGTGAGCCAGAATCAACTGCAAACTATTTGGAGCACCGAGACTTCCGTCAATAGAACACCAAGCTTACTAAAAAATTTTCAATACAGCTACTCGTATAAGGGCATGACTGATGATTTAGCCGACCACCTTAATTATATTATCAAGTTGCAACCAGAAAATTACGAAGATGGCAAGATTAACTCAACAATAATCAATTTAAGTGGCAATCGTTTGCGCGACTTCTCTTTGGATTGGCTTGTAGCAGTGAGCATAACATGCCCTTTTGAAATAAACCTAGAGCACAATCTGATTGAAAACATTTTTGCTTTACAAAATTTCTTCGTTACCACTGACGATTGTTGGTCCGAAATCAAAATGGCTGGTAATCCGATCGTGTGCGATTGTAAATTGGCTTGGATTTACAGTGAAAACTATCGTTTGCTGTTCAATGGTTTACAGTGCGTTCAGTCGTCAACCAAACTAGTAAAAGATCTCGCGCAGCTGGAACCTAAAGAACTGTGTGCTTGGGAGCCAGTCATGTGCCCCATCGAATGTAATTGTTACACACAATTTGAATTTCTGCACATCAATTGCAAGGGTGCGCAACGTATCGAACAGCTCCCACGCTCCGAGCAAGTTGGGCTCAAGAGTTCGATACTCGACATTAGCAATAACAATTTCATTGAATTGCCGCTAAACACGACCTTCGGCTATGGTAACGTTTCACAACTCAACGCGTCGTACAATAAAATCACGAGCATAAATATCAGTCAACTGCCAACCAATTTGACGGTTTTGGATCTACGAAATAATCGCTTAAAATCTTTAAATGATGAATTTTTGCGTGCATACCTCAATGAGAGTACAAAACTAAAATTTCTCTATCTAAGTGAAAATCCTTGGTTTTGCAACTGTTCCACGCTGCAACTGCTGTACACCATACGCACACATCGGAGACGCATACCCGATGCCGACCAGTTACTCTGTGTTAATCTGCCGAACGATACACTCCTAATAGCAATTGTGAGAGAATTGTGTGCAACTCCTGTTAACGCTGAATATTATCAGTACTTGATTACAACTCTGATTAGTATAGCGTTAACCATTATTATTTTACTTTGCATTATCGCACTCTTCTATAAATATAAATTAGAAGTGAAAGTCTGGTTATATAGCCATAACATATTGAGATTTTGGATTAACGAATGTGAGCTGGATGAGCATAAAAAATTCGATGCCTTTATTTCATATGCACACCAGGATGCAGACTTCGTCAACCATACATTACTGCCGCAGCTCGAACAGTCCGAACCACCATTTCGTGTATGCACGCACGAACGCAATTGGCTGGCTGGCGCTTATATACCTGAACAAATCATCGAATCGGTGGAACAGTCACGTCGGACGATCATTGTGCTCTCGCAGCATTTCATCGAGTCGGATTGGGCGCGCATGGAGTTTCCCACAGCGCATCAGTGCTCGTTGAACGAGGGTCGTGCGCGCATAATAATGATTAAATATGGTGAAATCTCGAACAGTGAGTTATTATAGAGAGCTAAAGGCATATTTGGATATAAATACAAATCTGGATTGACAAGATATCAGATTTTGGGACCAATTACGCTACGCCATGCCACATAAATTGGGTAGAGAGAGGAATTCCGATATGCTAAAAATTAACGGCAGAATGTATGTTATGGGACAAGTTGAGATGAATCGTTTGCGTGACGAAATTGTTTAAATTTGTCACAGTTGGGTTGTGGTCAAGCAATTGGTTGCAGGATGGTAAGAGTTTTCACAAATACATTTACATATATTTATGAAAATACAAATATATTACATTTAGTTACAGCTACTCAGTGAAATCTTCCGACTCTTCTGTGACACAAAGAGTTATTCAAAATGTTCCTACTAAGAGAAAGATGGATATAATCTTGGCCAACCTGTTCACCAAACAGGGGTGATCGCACAAACTCTTCAATACCATTTTATTATATTTCAAGTAACCATTAGATAAATTCTCCTGTATATGTAATTAAAAAATACACAATGTTATTTGTTTGTATATAGTCATATACCAATACTCCCACTACCAACAACATACACTTCCTTCTTCATTCCTTCTTTACCTATCTTACTTATCCTCTCATATCTGTTTTTCTCATTTCATAATTTCCATACTTGCTAATTGATTTTTCTTTAAACTAAATTCTCTCTTTCTCTTAAATAATAACAACAACAATAAACATTTGCACTCATTAGTTTTAAGCTCACATACATTATGTTAACTTCCTAGCTGTAAGGATTGGAAATTGTAATAAATTAATAAAGTTACATTCGAAAAGAACGGACTTGTTATTGCCGCAGTCGGACGCGAACTTAAAACGCTAGAAAATAAAAAGTTAAATTTTTATTTTTATGTAAAGTAGTTAAATACTTAAAAAAAAAAGAAAAAAAACGAGTTTTTCAGTGCGAAAAGTGCTATGAATAATAAAAAAATACACACATAAAATTTAAAAATAAAAAAATGTGAAGACTTTTAAAGAACACCTCAATTTATACAAATCATAAACATTTCTGAATACTCAAAGTGCGTAAAAGCAACAAAAATAGAGATATTCAACGAAATTAAATAAACAGTGAAGTTAATTTATTGTATTACAATAAAATAAGTAAAAAAATAATTATAAAAGTTAAGGTCACCTTCAAATTGTATAAAGGTCACCTCAAGGACAAGTGAAAGAAGTTATGCGATAGCGGTTCCAATAAGAAAAAAATTAAAAACATTTACATCAAGGATACTTGAAAGAAGTGAAGTGAAGCGAAAGCGGTTCTAATAAGAAAAATTTTACAACAACATTTTCTCTTTGGGGAATATCTAAAAGGTCACCTTGAAAAAGGAAAAAAGCCGTTTTCGGACAGACCAGAACTTTCGACTACAAAAAACATCATTACTGCAAGTATTTATAAAAACAACATTTCAACAACAAAATTGCATATCCAACTACAACAACTAAACGCCAATAAAAAGAAGAAAAAGCAGCTGTAATATAAATATTGCAACAACACCGCACCAGAATACTTTTGATTACACTGTAAAAAAACTCACAGTCAAAATGGACAACTTAGATAATAATGCTAATTTAAATTTATTTGTACAAATCTTTCTAGCATACTACCATATGATGGTAATGAAAATTCTTCGTTAGGGTTTATAGAACGAATTGATTCTATGATCCCAATTTTAGAGTCTTCCCAGTAGATTTTAAAATTTTACTAATGGGAAATATAAAAGATAAAATCGTTGGCAATGCAAGACAATCATTACTAATCAATGGTAATGTTGATACTTGGCCTTTGATTAAAAAAGTATTAATTGATAACCACGGAGAAAAAAAATCGGTTGATGAATTAATCGATAAAATAAGGTCTTGTCGTTGCGATTCAACAATAGAAAATTTTTATAATAAGCTTAATATTTTATATATAATAGTTAGCCGAAATCCTAAGGATTTAAAAGATTCGTATGATATTATAAAATCAAATAGGTATTTAAAATATAATAATCGATTAAATTTTTGTACTAATTCTAATAAATATGAACAACAAAATAACAAAAAAATAAATATATATTCGAATGCAGATCATTTTTGCAATAATAGTAATAGTACTGGACAAAATTACAAATACAACAACTATGGTGAACCATACAATAACAGCGTTAGCAGGGGACACTACTACAACAATAACACCAATAATGAACGACTTCAACAGCAATATGGACAGCAGAATAATAATAACTTATACCCAAACCCTTCGGTACAGTCGAAGTTCACATCTAATACTCGAAATATTGGACGAAAACTTTTTTCCCAAAATCAAAATCAATTTGCTACAAGTAATAATATTTCTCCGAATAATGATATTCCTGGCCAGTCATCGGCCGAACCAATGGAAATTGGAAATTTTCAATTAGTAGCCGAAGAAAACTACCCTATATAATTGTAAACACGCATATAAGGAAATTAAGATTCATTGTAGATACAGGAGCGGAATTTAGCGTAATAAATCCGAAGTTATGTAGACCCCAATATGCAGTAAAACCAACAATAAGGTCATTAAAAGTTTTAGGAAGATGTATTTTAACAAAAAATCAATTTCGTGTACCACTTTTTAAAGAATTCAATAAAACTAACTATTTTGTGAATTCTATAGAATACCCATTTCACAATTATTTTGACGGCATTGTAGGGAATAATATTTTATTTGATTTAAATACAATAATTGATTACAAAAATAGGAAAATAAAAACAGACGATGCAACAATGCCTTTATACTTCAGTGAAGAAGAAGAAAATTCTCTACAAGACTATATAAGAAATCAAAGCTTACAGGTACTTAGTTGCGAAGAGGAAATAGAAGCAAACTCAGTAGTAAAGTTTGCCAAACATTTAAACCCAAAAGATGAGGAAGTTTTAAAGACGGTTTTAAATAACTATCAGGACTTTTTTACAAAGAAGGAGAAAATTTGCCTTTTAGCACGGAAATTAAACATAGAATAATAACGAAAAGCGATACTCCAATTTACAGTCGACTTTATAGATATCCAGTGGTACATCGTGCAGAGGTAGATAGGCAGATAAAAGATATGTTAGCGCAAGAAATAATCGTTCCGAGTAATAGTCCCTACAATTCGCCATTATGGGTTAAACCCAAAAAGGCTGATA
Source organism: Bactrocera tryoni (assembly GCF_016617805.1). Classification (NCBI taxonomy): domain Eukaryota; kingdom Metazoa; phylum Arthropoda; class Insecta; order Diptera; family Tephritidae; genus Bactrocera; species Bactrocera tryoni. The sequence continues at coordinate 64,301,568 of NC_052500.1, read as the reverse complement.
AAATGGGAAAACCACAGTGGCGTGTAGTTATTGATTATCGAAAACTTAATGAGGCAAACAACTGATGATAAGTTCCCAATTCCAAATATGCAGGACATATTTGACAAATTGGAAAAATGTTGTTATTTTAGCACCATCGATCTGGCGAAGGGATTTCACCAGATTAAGGTACACCCTAATGATAGAGCCAAAACAGCTCTATCAGAGCTGTGGTCATTATGAATTCACAATAATGCCGTTTGGTCTCAAAACAGCACCTGCAACATTTCAGAGGCTCATTAACTATGTTTTAAGAGAACATATAAACAAGATTTGTCGTATATTTAGATGACATTTTAATATTCTCAGCAAGCTTTGAAGAACATATTTTTTCCATTAAAAAGGTTTTCAATACCTAACGTGCTTCTTACTTAAAAATTCAAATTAACAAATGCCAATTCGCTGAATTATCAACTAAATTTTTGGGACATGTCGTGTCCAGAAAAGGTATAAAGCCGGATCCCTCAAAGATAAAATCTATCGAAAATATAAAACCGCCAACTAGTATTAAAGAAATAAAACAATTCCTAGGCATGACAGGATATTATCGTAAATTTATACGGAACAACGCAAAAGTAGCTTATCCTATGGTGAGATTTTTAAAGAAAAATGCTGTTTTAGATTTTTAAAATATTGATTTTTTAAACTCTTAAAACTCTTAAAAACTTATAACCAGTGAACCTGTCTTACAACCGCCAGATTTTAATAAGAAATTCATACTCACCACCGATGCTTCACAATTCGCCGTTGGCTCTGTTTTGAGTCAAAATAGTCACCCAATATGCTACGCTTCGCGTACCTTGTCGGATCACGAAATTCGTTACTCTACTATTGAGAAAGAAGCCTTAGCCATGGTATGGTCTGTGAAACATTTCCGAACTTATTTATATGGTCGAAAGTTCGTAATACAAACTGGCCATAAGCCTTTAACTTGGTTGCATAATATTAAAGAACCTAATATGAAGCTACAAAGGTGGAAAATTCTACTAAATGAATATGATTTTGAAATTACGTATATTAAAGGAAAGGATAATACCGTTGCTGATACTTTAAGCAGATATTTTGTTTCAAATAACGAAAATTTCTTTGATAGAGATATATACAATAATTTTGGAAATAGTAAAATTGAAAGTAAAAAAAGAGCATACCATAATCCTACGTCATTAGATGCAACTGTACACAGCGCGTTAGAAGATAATTTAAAATATATATTTATAACTTGAAATATGGCCAAGAGGAAAAAATATATTTAAAAATCGTAAACAAAAACTGTCAAACTCACATTACAGTGACTCAACATTCTGACCTAAAGAGTATTTTACAGAAATGTCTCATAAACAAAGGTGTTATATGTATTTTTTGTGAAAATAATGAACTTTTTTTAAATTCCAATATTTGTATGTAAATTTCTTTGAAAATAGCAATCTTAAACTATATAAATCAAATATTAAATTAAATGAAATTACCGATAAGAATGAAATATTAACAATCATAGAAAATGAGCATCTCCGTAATAATCACAGGGGTATACAAGAAGTTTTCCTTGAATTGAAAAATAAATACTTTTATCCTTAATTATATAAACTAATAACTTACGTAATAAATATTTGGTCAATTTGCCAAATATCTAAATTTGATAGAAAACCAGTTAAAATGCCATATCAAATTACAGAAACGCCCACTCATTTTAATGACATAGTACATGTAGACATTTGGTTTCCAAGCAGAAATGTAATGTACCTTATAACTATCGACAACTTTTCTAAATATTCCACTTTTCATAAGATTAATGATAGAAATTGGATAGCAATTTAAGCAGCTATAAAAGATCGAATTCAATATTTAGGTAAAATGAATAAAATTGTGTTTGACAACGATAGGTGTATTCTACAGTTTGTTTTTAAAGGAACAAAATATTCAAATGCATACTACTACAGCGTATTTGAAAAGTGGAAACTCAGACGTAGAACGACTACATGGAACTTTAAATGAACATCTAAGATTAATGGAGGCCGACAAAGAAAATAAAGATTTAACTTCAGAAGAAAAACTTTTTAAAATTTTCAAGTGCTATAATAATACAATACATACAACAACAAAAATGAGACCCATTGATTTTATAATAAAAAATTTTGATAAAGAGTCCATTGAAGAGCTAAGTAAATTATACGGAAAACAGAAAGTTGAAAGGATTGAGAAATTGAATAAAAATAGAGATAATGAACCAAAGGAATTGGTAAATAATATTGTGCGTAATAGGCAAATCCCTAAAAACAAACCTAAATACAAAAAACTGGTTGAATATAATAGAAATGGAAATTATGTTACCGACATTTCAAACAATCGCAAAACAAAATATTATAAGACACAATTAAAAAGACGATATGAGTTTCAAGAATAAGTAATTAATAAATTAATAATATTAAGAAATATTTATTTTATTTATTAAGTAAAAATTTAATTTTAATTTGCGAGGTCGCAAATGTCTTAAGGGGGGAGGAGTCATATACCAATACTCCCACTACCAACAACACTTCCTTCTTCATTCCTTCTTTACCTATCTTACTTATCCTCTCATATCTCTTTTTCTCATTTCATAATTTCCATACTTGCTAATTGATTTTTTTTTAAACTAAATTCTCTCTTTCTCTTAAATAATAACAACAACAATAAACATTTGCACTCATTAGTTTTAAGCTCACATACATTATGTTAACTTCCTAGCTGTAAGGATTGGAAATTGGAATTAATTAATAAAGTTACATTCGAAAAGAACGGACTTGTTATTATATACAAAAATTATTTACTTAAATACTTTAACTAGAGAGAAAGCATAAGTTCGTTCGTTCTTGAAAGGTGCAATGAGGAATAGTGCTGTCAGGTGCTGACCAAATGGAACTATTTCGATCTTATGGCATTTATCATTTGAAGGAAACCGTATAAAGTACCAAAACTAATCAGTAAATTAAGATATACAAGTAAGTAAGGGCTAAGTTCGGGTGTCACCGAACATTTTATACTCTCGCATGATAAAGTGATAATCGAGATTTCATTATCCGTCATTTACATATTTTTCAAATACCGTATTTGTGTAAAGTTTTATTCCGCTATCATCATTGGTTCCTAATGTATATACTCGTATTATACAGAGAAGGCATCAGATGGAATTCAAAATAGCGTTTTATTGGAAGAAGGCGTGGTTGTGAACCGATTTCACCCATATTTCGTACATGTCAACAAGGTGTTAAGAAAATATTATATACCGAATTTCATTGAAATCGGTCTAGTAGTTCCTGAGATATGGTTTTTGGTCCATAAGTGGGCGACGCCACACCCATTTTCAGTTTTTAAAAAAAGCCTTGATGCAGCTTCCTTCTGCCATTTGTTCCGTAAAATTTTGTGTTTCTGACGTTTTTTGTTAGTCGGTTAACGCACTTTTAGTGATTTTCAACATAACCTTTGTATGGGAGGTGGGCGTGGTTATTATCCGATTTCTTCCATTTTTGAACTGTATATGGAAATGCCTGATGGAAACGACTCTATAGAGTTTGGTTGACATAGCTATAGTAGTTTCCGAGATATGTACAAAAAACTTAGTAGAGGGCGGGGCCACGCCCACTTTTCCAAAAGAATTACGTCTAAATATGCCCCTCCCTAATGCGATCCTTTGTGCCAAATTTCACTTTAATATCTTTATTTATTGCTTAGTTATGACACTTTATAGGTTTTCGGTTTTCGCCATTTTGTGGGCGTGGCAGTGGGCCGATTTTGCCCATCTTCAAACTTAACCTTCTTATGGAGCCAAGAAATACGTGTACCAAGTTTCATCATGATATCTCAATTTTTACTCAAGTTACAGCTTGCACGGACGGACGGACGGACGGACGGACAGACAAACATCCGGATTTCGACTCTACTCGTCACCCTGATCACTTTGGTATACATAACCCTCTATCTGACTCTTTTAGTTTTAGGACTTACAAACAACCGTTATGTGAACAAACCTGTAATACTCTCCTTAGCAACTTTGTTGCGAGAGTATAATAAAACTCTAATTTGGCGCAGGGGATTACTGTAGTATGAGGTGCCTGTGGACTAAAAATTGTGAAAAAGTGGGCGTGGTCGCGACCTTTATTTGCTTTAATGTACATAGAAAGCTTTATGGGAGTAAACTTTTAGGTGAAACCACATATCTTCGGACCCAACTGATCGATTTCAAACAAATTAAAGATATGATACTATTCTGAGATTCTTATGTACTATAAAAATGGGCGTAATCGGGCTGCAACCACGCCTACTTCACACATAGCACAAGCTTACAGCCAAGATATTGCCCCCTGGACTTGTTTTGTTTCCTTGCCGGACCGATTAAAGGCAAGCATTTTAAGAGGACAGAAAGGAGAATGCCTTCCGTGACGCCTTCAATGCTTGGAAATCGCGCTAGCAGCGCTGCCTCGAAGCAGAAGGAACCTATTTTGAAAATATTTAGAGAATTGTAACGACTGGTTCAATAAAGTTTTGTAAATCGACCCAGTTTTTCTCTACTTTCCGGATAAACCCTGTACAACATAAAAATGTTCATTCATAAACACATTTCAACCACGTCTCCCCGAGAATGCCTTTGCCTACAAGCGTATTTTTGCGACGATGGCAAAATCTTTTCATCTGTAGTAGGGGAGACTCTCGTACTTTTGGATTAAAGGTAGGGAGGAGATTCTTGACCTTATCCTAACCTCATACGGAATTGCGCCACTGATCTCAAGCTGGAGGATCTTTGATTATCACTCCTTTTCTGATAACAGGTATATCGGGTTTAATATAGTCCAAGAATATCCGCCTAGAAAGTCCTAGAAATACAAACTGGGAAGGGTACCGCAAGTGGCTCCGACAAACTCTCCTACGCGAGTTGTATTTATTGAACGCAAATTCAATACATAATTTTTAGATTTTTGTTAATCTTAAGTTTAACTCGTTGACCGGTGAATACTGAACTTTAGTTCAAATACTCTTATTAATACTAAACTTCGGTTTAGTGACTCGCGATGAGAAAAAAAACGACTTGTCGGATTAACAGTCAAATTCTTTTGCCAGTGTATTTAGAAATTTTACTCAAGCTAGATCTTACTTTTTATTACAATATTTTCTTTATTTATCTTTTTCTTTGTTTGTTATATTGGCTCAATCACTTGTAGTTGCGACAATATTTGTCAAGTGGCCTACTTGTCACATAACATATTGAATATTTCGTGTGGTCGCAACGTTGTTGCGATAATAAGAAAGGAAATATGCAACATAACTGATTTTGACTGAGATCTATATGGAATTCCTAAGAAAAGCGAAGAGGACTTCGTGGAAAAGCTTCCTCGAAAAAGTGGAGGGCTGTCTCCAGTCTTCCTGGTTTAGGCAAATTCTAGTTAAAAGCTCCAGCTTATTTGAAGAACGCAAATAGGAAGTGGGCTCTGTGGAGCGAAGATACACATCAGATGTTCCTTAATTCTCACTCTCCGAGCACCACGTCCTCTGCCGGGATATCTCTGCACTGCACGGCCTTTTTCGAACTTCTGGATAAACGACACTTGACATGAGCGATCAATTCGTTCAAACCGTTAGAGTCCCAGGACCAGACTGTATCATACCAAATATCCGCAGTCGCGTGCATACTTATCTCGAGGGGTATGTGCTTGTTTGTTAGCAGTATTAGCTCTGTTTTCTCCGTAGCGAATTAGAGGTTATGTGAGTCGAGCCATGCTTGCGTCCGCATCATAACCTGGTTCAGCTGGTGCTGTGATTAATGCCGCAATGTCATCCTCGTAGCCACTTATATACGATAGTTTTAATATAGCGTCGTGGCTAATGTTCCATAAGTCTGTGCCTAGAGTGGAACCTTTTGCTGCGTCTGACGTGACCGCTATCTGTCGTAATCCCTCTTTAGTTTCCTCCAGCAGTTTCTTGTTGCCAAGGTAGCTTCGTGCCACAGCTCTGAGGTAGTCGGGTAACTTAAAGCTTTTTTCGAGAGCGTCGATCATATGCATTCACTAGTGCTGCCGGGCGCTCTGCGTAGGTTATTTTGAGGATTGCTGCTGGAACCCCGTCCGGGCCGGGTGATTTGTTAGCCTTGAGCTTGCCCGCGTAAACTGGGGGATTTGCGGAGATCTGAAAATGTGTTCCGGATCCCTAGCCCGTTTTTCGTGTGTGGGGAATAGTGTGTTTACGATGTGATCCATTTTGGCAGCGGTAAGTCAGGTGGATTTGCTCAAGCGCCGAGTTTCTTCATCACTATCTTATACCCGAGTCCGCATGGGTTTCTGTTCACATCCTCGCATAGTTCCTCCCACTTTTTCTTTTTGCTTTCGTCGATGTCGTGTTCCAACTCCTTTTGTGCGGCTCCTCTGCCCCTGGATAACACAAAACAAGAAAACGCGTTTACTTCGGCTGCACTGAAGCTAATATACCCTTCACAGGTACATTTCTTTTCGTAACTATGTGTTTCGATTGTATGGAAGCTATATGCTATAGTAATCCGATATTAGCAGTTCCGACAAATGAGCAGCTTCTTGAAGAGAAAATGACGTTTGCAAAATTTCAAAACGATATCTTAAAAGCTGAGGAACTAGTTCGTATATATACAGACAGGCAGACGGACGAACGGACAGACGGACATGGCTAAATCGACTCAGTATACTGATCATTTATATACATATATACTTTATAGGATCTCCGACGCTTTTTTCTGGGTGTTACAAACTTCGTGACAAACTTAATATACCCTGATCAGGGTATAGATTTTTAAATAACTGTGATATACATATGCATAGTTTAATCACTTTCATTGATAAATTTTCAAAACATTTATGCAATAGCCTTAGAAGATAGAAACAGTCTCATAATAGTAGAAAAAATTAGGCTTTATCTCTCTCTCAGGGGTAAACCAACAAAAGTTATGACAGACAATGAATTTACCTCAGTAAACTTAAAATAACTCTTAAGACAGTTATTCATTGACGTTCATTTTATAAAACCAAATAACCACACAGGAAACGCTGATGTAGAAAGGCTACACAGTACTATTTCTGAAAAATTTAGAACACTGGAGGCTATGAAATCACCACAATCAACTCAAGCAAAAGTTTTTAAATGTATAGAATGGTATAACAACTCAGCCCAATCCACAATAAAAGCAAGACCTATATATGTAATTAAAGTTAGAACAGATAAAGCCAAAATATGCAAAACTCTAGAGGATAATAAAAAACGTACAAAATTTAACGAACAGCGAGAAATTTTTTCATAATACGGAACAGCAAGGGTACGTGAAGAACTATAAGGCTCTTAGGCATAAATACGAACCAAGATATCGCAAACTAAATTTACAAAACATACACTCTTTAAATATTAAAAGAAGAAATATATGTTCAAGTGAAATGGATCCTTAGCTCCTTGATAATGTTACGCCAATGCCACCTCATCTCACAATTGAAAAAAATTTAAACTAATCTTAGATACATGGAAGTAGGACGTCCACCTCGCAGAAACCTACGACACTATACTAGATATAATAAATATAGAGGAAATATTGTATAATCGACACAAGTCACAAAAATATAGAGTGTGGTGGGCTACAGGAAAAAACACAAATTTTGGAAATGCAACTTAACAATATGAAAAGCAAAGCTTCGGCTTTAATACTACATAGACAGCGAAGAAGTCTAATTAATATTTTTGAAACAGCTCGAAAATGAATTCAAATAACCATAATGCAATTAAAAATCTATGTAGCGAAATAAGCATTAATACATTTTTTAATAAAACATTCTCTAAACTCAAGTCTTTCTTAGTATTACTAATTAGTATAAAAAACATTAACAACGAAACACAAAGACATATTCTATATACTGATTTCACACTAAGACTAAAAATTATATAAGACAATATCGAACACATTCAAGTAAACAAAGCTGCATCAAAGCTTGGAACTTTTTACGGAAACATGTTTACAAAGGAAGAAATAACTAAGTTCTGAATAGATTTCAACAAACTGCAAAACACTAAATTGGTAACTCTTATTGATAGCATTGGAATTGTAATATTCGCTTTAAAATACCAAAGGATTCTATCTCTTTTCCAATAAATTATCGAGTACCCATTGGAAACGAAAATAACAGGAAACTCTTATTTGAACCACATATTACATTATATTACAATAATAATACTTATATTTACGAAAGTAGTGTGGAATTGGCCGTTAACAAACTACTTAATAAAGAAAAATTGTATACACATTTTTAATAATGAATCAGAAATTATAGAAATAAAGCCAATACTCACAAAAAATCGGGTAAAACTACACTTTTTAATGATTGTAACAACAAAACACAAAAACTAATTGACAACTATTTAGTAAATTTCAATAATTGCTCGATCAATGTAGGCTTTCTGTAATAAAGAACTTATATTCAAACAGAGTATCGCTAGCTTTAATCACATACAAATAATCGAAAAAGAAAATTGAAAACTAATACTTGATGACATTGTATTAAGTAACTTAAAAAATACGGTATTAATAGATGAAATAAGCTAGGTAAGAAAAACGCATCATATTGGTTGTCAAAGAAGTCTTGCAGTATTCTCGCTAGTTGGCGCTGAAAGCGCGTAGTTCTAGTTTTATTCGTCGCATCGAGTCATGCTATACCTTTTTGGAAAGCTCATTTCACGCGCTTGATTGTTGTTGATTGTCGTTTTTTTTAAGTCGTTCGTGAGTTATAGTGTCGCAAACATGGAGCAAAATAAAGAGAAAATACGGCATATTTTACAGTACTACTACGATAAAGGCAAAAATGCATCTCAAGCCGTCAATAAAATTTGTGCAGTTTATGGACCCGATACAGTTTCCATTTCCACCGCACAACGATGGTTTCAACGTTTTCGTTCTGGTGTAGAGGTGGTCGAAGATGCGCCACGCTCCGGAAGGCCTGCCCTCGAAAATTGCGATAAAATCCCTGAATTGGTCGAAAGAGACCGGCATAATAGCAGCCGTAGCATAGGTCAAGAGCTGGGCATGGGTCATCAAAAATTCATTTCAATTTCAATAAAAAAAATTCAATAAAAATACCGCAAGACTTTTTTGACAACCCATTATATACGGCTCCACATTAACTTTAATTTTCATAATTTTTCATTAATAACTGTATTAAAAAAAAGAGCAAAAATAACAATGGGAGGAGGACTTACGTTGCCGACGTTGACCAACAAACCTCAACTTGCACATTGACTGGTCTGCATATATGCAACCAAAGCATATTTGAACACATGCCAAGTAACTTCAAATTTATTGCAACATAATACTTACCAAATATTTCAGATTTTACAATTCTCTTTCTTACGGTGCTCATTTTACAAAAATTGCGGCAATTCTCTACATTATTATTTTTATTCATATGCTAATTCAAAAGAACAAAATTTGTTAAAGAATACTTAGTCTAAAAAATTTCATTTTTAATAAATAAAATTCCGAATAAATTTGGACAATAAAGTGACAAGTTGGTTTTCAATACCATATCTCGTTAGCGGCGTAAGGTGAGTAGGAGTACCACACTGGCATGATATCTCTGCCCTCTTCTATGGATCCTGATCATTAACGACCTGCTTAAAAAACTCGAGTATCGCCGCTGGCGTGTCATCGTAGATGTAGCACTTATGGTCAAAGGAAAGTTTATTAAAATCATTTTAATTAAAATTTTGTCTTAATTTGTGCGATTTGACTGGTGGTTCATGTAGCTTTAACGCGTTCACGGCAACTTTTTAGAAAGTTTTTAACCAGAAAAAAAACCCAAATTTATTTTGATACACTACGTCGCTATGACTTCACTTACGACTTTCAGTGGCTTTGCTAGAGATTTAGTCAGTTTATGAGAGAGTAAATTCTTTTGGAAAAAGGTTTGGGTTTCTTATATCCGTATTACAAACAAACAAACAAACAAAGAAGTTATCGCACAAGGGCGAGTGTTAAGAGAGTTTGCGGTTTTCACAAATATTTTTCTTGATAAAGAATCAAAATACGATTTAAGTTTCTTAAAGCGTACCAATTCGATATTATATTTTAGTATTTCAGTAAGTGTAAGTGACTTGGTCTGCAAGCCCGATTTATTGTGGACGAAATATAAAAAGAATAACAACAAAGTAATAAATATGAACAAACTAAAAGTGCGCAATTTGTGTGTAATACTCGCCTACATACTAAGTCAACTGATCATAAACAACAAATTTCTGTTGGCGAACACTACGGAAATGGCGTTAATCAAAACTACTATTGAACCAGTCTTCACTTGGTCCCCCAATTGCTATAGCGATGAGAAGACTAAATGTAATTGCTATGGTGATGGTGATTTTCATTGTACAATTGTAGACAGACTCAATGATATTTACATCCACTTTTCTTCCAACTTACGGACTCTGGCTGTAACTTGTCCCACAGACACAGAAACTAATATCAATTTTCTACTCGATCGCAAATTTCAGTCGATTTTACTTAAAACTCATTATTTCCTAGTGAGACATTGCAAGAATTTTGCATACGCAAACTATATGAATGACAAAGTGCATCAAATTCTAATAAAAATGTATAACCTGAATAAAGTAACACTAGTCTATAATACTGACCATACTCCAGAATCAACGGAATATTATGTTCTAATGATGAAAGTGCTTCACCTACAATTGTTTATTAAATCGAATCGTAATGAGATCCAGGAAGCAGATATTATGAGCATACCAACTGATATATTTTCGGGGCAGAATCAACTGGAAACGCTTACGCTTAGCGTACAAGGTTTAAGAAACCAATACTTATCGCTGCGAAACTTGACGCAAACATTCTTTAAAAAGTTCACTGCGCTCAGACAGCTTGACTTAGCCGGAAATAATATGAGAATGTTGGACGCCAACATCTTTGCAGCGCTAAAGCAATTGAATTGTCTGAATTTGAGCCGTAATGAAATCCGGGAATTGCCCGAAAGGCTGTTTGCAAATCAGCGTCAACTTCTCATACTGGATCTGAGTCATAATTCATTGACACATTTACCGTCACACCTTTTCAATCACACTCCTTGGCTATGGCAGTTGAAACTTGGTGGCAATCAACTGCACGACACTGCAAATCTTATGGAAAATCTGAAACCGCTGCGTTACCTACATAGGCTAGACGTGAGCCAGAATCAACTGCAAACTAAATGGAGCACCGAGACTTCCGTCAATAGAACCCCAAGTTTACTAACAAATTTTCAATACAGCTATAAAGGCATGACTTTGGTTGATGATGAATTAGCCGACGATCTTAATTATATTATCAAGTTGCAACCAGAAAATTACGAAGGTGGCAAGATTAACTCAACAGTAATCAATTTAAGTGGCAATCGTTTGCGCGAATTCTCTTTGGATTGGCTTGTAGCAGTGAGCATTACATGCCCTTTTGAAATAAACCTAGAGCACAATCGGATTGAAAACATGTTTGCTTTACAAAATTTCTTCGTTACGACTGACGATTGTTCGTCCGAAATCAAAATGGCTGGTAATCCGATCGTGTGCGATTGTAAATTGGCTTGGATTTCCAGTGAAAACTATCGTTTGCTGTTCAATGGTTTACAGTGCGTTCAGTCGTCAACCAAACTAGTAAAAGATCTTGCGCAGCTGGAACGTAAAGAACTGTGTGCTTGGGAACCAGTAATGTGCCCCATCGAATGCAATTGTTACACACAATTTGAATTTCTGCACATCAGTTGCAAGGGTGCGCAACATATCAAACAGCTCCCTCGCCCCGAGCAAGTTGGGCTCAAGAGTTCGGTACTCGACATTAGCAATAACAATTTCATTGAATTGCCGCTAAACACGACCTTGGGCTATGGTAACGTTTCACAACTCAACGCGTCGTACAATAAAATCACGAGCATAAATATCAGTCAACTGCCAACCAATTTGACGGTTTTGGATCTACGAAATAATCGCTTAAAATCTTTAAATGATGAATTTTTGCGTGCATACCTCAATGACAGCACAAAACTAAAATTTCTCTATCTAAGTGAAAATCTTTGGATTTGCAATTGTTCCACGCTGCAACTGCTGTACACCATACGCACACATCGGACACGCATACCCGATGCCGACCAGTTACTCTGTGTTAATCTGCTGAACGATACACTCCTAACAGCAAATGTGAGAGACTTGTGTCCAACTCCTGTTAACGCTGAATATTATCAGTACTTGTTTACAACTGTGATTAGTGTAGGGTTAACCATTATTATTTTTCTTTGCATTATCGCACTCTTCTATAAATATAAATTAGAAGTGAAAGTGTGGTTGTATAGCCACAACATATTGAGATTATGCATTCGAGAATGTGAGCTAGATAAGCATAAAACATTCGATGCGTTTATTTCATATGCACACCAGGATGCAGACTTCGTCAACCATACATTGCTGCCGCAACTCGAACAGTGCGAACCACCATTTCGTGTATGCACGCACGAACGCAATTGGCTGGCTGGCGCTTATATACCTGAACAAATCATCGAATCGGTGGAACAGTCGCGTCGGACGATCATTGTGCTCTCGCAGCACTTCATCGAGTCAGATTGGGCGCGTATGGAGTTTCGCACAGCGCATCAGTGCTCGTTGAACGAGGGTCGTGCGCGCATAATAATGATTAAATATGGTGAAATCTCGAAAAGCGAGTTATTGGACAGAGAACTAAAGGCATATTTGGATATGAATACATATTTGGATTGGCAAGATGTCAGATTTTGGGACAAATTACGCTACGCCATGCCACATAAAGTGGGTAGAGAGAGGAATTCCGATATGCTAAAAATTAACGGCAGAATGTATGTTATGGGACAAGTTGAGATGAATCGTTTGCGTGACGAAATTGTTTAAATTTGTCACAGTTGGTTTGTGGTCAAGCAATTGGTTGCAGGATGGTAAGAGTTTTCACAAATACATTTACATATATTTATGAAAATACAAATATATTACATTTAGTTACAGCTACTCAGTTAAATCTTCCGACTCTTCTGTGACACAAAGAGTTATTCAAAATGTTGCTACTAAGAGAAAGATGGATATAATCTTGGCCAACCTGTTCACCAAACAGGGGTGATCGCACAAACTCTTCAATACCATTTTATTATATTTCAAGTAACCATTTAATAAATTCTCCTGTATATGTAATTAAAAAATACACAATGTTATGTGTTTGTATATACAACAATTATTTACTTAAATATTTTAACTAGAAAGAAAGCGTAAGTTCGAGTGCAAAGGGATATTTTATGAGTAGTCTTGAAAGGTGCAATGAGGAATAGTGCTGTCAGGTGCTGACCAAATGGAACTATTTCGATCTTATGGCATTTATCATTTGAAGGAAACCGTATAAAGTACCAAAACTAATCAGTAAATTAAGATATACAAGTAAGGAAGGGCTAAGTTCGTTTGTCACCGAACATTTTATACTCTCGCATGATAAAGTGATAATCGAGATTTCATTATCCGTCATTTACATAGTTTTCAAATACCGTATTTGGGTAAAGTTTTATTCCGCTATCATAATTGGTTCCTAATGTATATATTATACAGAGAAGGCATCAGATGAAATTCAAAATAGCGTTATATTGGAAGAAGGCGTGGTTGTGAACCGATTTCACCCATATTTCGTACATGTCATCAGGGTGTTAAGAAAATATTATATACCGAATTTCATTGAAATCGGTCAAGTAGTTCCTGAGATATGGTTTTTGGTCCATAAGTAGGCGACGCCACACCCATTTTCAGTTTTTAAAAAAAGCCTGGATGCAGCTTCCTTCTGCCATTTCTTCCGTAAAATTTAGAGTTTCTGACGTTTTTTGTTAGTCGGTTAACGCACTTTTAGTGATTTTCAACATAACCTTTGTATGGGAGGTGGGCGTGGTTATTATCCGATTTCTTTCATTTTTAAACTGTATATGGAAATGCCTGATGGAAACGACTCTGTAGAGTTTGGTTGACATAGCTATAGTAGTTTCCGAGATATGTACAAAAAACTTAGTAGAGGGCGGGGCCACGCCCACTTTTCCAAAAAAAATACGTCCAAATATGCCCCTCCTTAATGCGATCCTTTGTGACAAATTTCACTTTAATATATTTATTTATGGCTTAGTTATGACACTTTATAGGTTTTCGGTTTTCGCCATTTTGTGGGCGTGGCAGAGGGCCGATTTTGCCCATCTTCGAACTTAACTTTCTTATGGAGCCAAGGAATACGTGTACCAAGTTTCATCATGATATCTCAATATTTACTCAAGTTACAGCTTGCACGGACGGACGGACAGACAGCCATCTGGATTTCAACTCTACTCGTCACCCTGATCACTTTGGTAAATTTAACCCTATACCTGACTCTTTTAGTTTTAGGACTTACAAACAATCTTTATGTGAACAAAACTATAATACTTCCTTAGAAACTTTGTTGCGAAAGTATAATAAAACTCTAATTTGGCGCAGGGGATTACTGTAGTATGAGGTGCCTGTGGACTAAAAATTGTGAAAAAGTGGGCGTGGTCGCGACCTTTATTTGCTTTAATGTACATAGAAAGCTTTATGGGAGTAAACTTTTAGGTGAAACGACATATCTTAGGACCCAACTGATCGATTCCAACCAAACTGCAACCACGCCTACTTCACACATAGCACAAGCCTACAGCCAAGATATGGCCCACCGGACTTTTTTTGTTTCCTTGCCTGAAAAGACCGATTAAAGGCAACCATTTTAAGACGAGAATGTCTTCCGTGACGCCTTCAATGCTTGGAAATCGCGCTAGCAGCGCTGCCTCGTAGAAGGAACCTATTTTGAAAATATTTAGAGAATTGTAACAACTGGTTCAATAAAGTTTTATATATCGACTCAGTTTTTTTTTACTTTCCGGATAAACCCTGTACAACATAAAAAAGTTCATTCATAAACGCAGGCGCACATTCAAATACGTCTCCCTGGCAAAAGCTAACAAGTAAGGGACCCTCCCGTATATTTCATACCATTGCAACTTGCAAGAATCAACGTCAGGGAATACATACCTTAAGGTGTAAAACGTCTAAAAGAGGATCTGAAGCTAAGCAATTTTACAGATTTCTAAGCTGGTGCATCCTGGGTAACGCTAAATGGTCTGCGGGTTTCACGCCCTTTCAACTCCTGGGCAACATGTGGTGAGTTATTCTTTAATTTCATAGTTAGCCAAAATCTTTTCATCTGTAGTAGGGGAGACTCTCGTACTTTTGGATTAAAGGTAGGGAGGAGATTCTTGACCTCATCCTAGCCTCATACGGAATTGCCCCGCTGATCTCAAGCTGGAGGATCTTTGATGATCACTCCTTTTCTGATAACAGGTATATCGGGTTTAATCTAGTCCAAGAATATCCGCCAAGAAAGTCCTAGAAATACAAACTGGGAAGGGTACCGCAAGTTGCTCCGACAAACTCTCCTACGCGAGTAGTATTTATTGAACGCAAGTTCAATACATAATTTTTAGATTTTTGTTAATCTTAAGTTTAACTCGTTGACCGGTGAATACTGAACTATAGTTCAAATACTCTTATTAATACTAAACTTCGGTTTAGTGACTCGCGATGAGAAAAAAAAAACGACTTGTCGGATTAACAGTCAAATTCCTTTGCCAGTGTATTTAGAAATTTTACTCAAGCTAGATCTTACTTTTTATTACAATATTTCCTTTGTTTATCTTTTTCTTTGTTTGTTATATTGGCTCAACCACTTGTAGTTGCGACAATATTTGTCAAGTGGTCTACTTGTCACATTACATATTAAATATTTCGTGTGGTCGCAACGTTGTTGCGATAATAAGAAAGGAAATATGCAACAGGACTGATTTTGACTGAGATCTATATGGTAATCCTAAGAAAAGCGAAGAGGACTTCGTGGAAAAGCTTGCTCGAAAAAGTGGAGAGCTGTCTCCAGTCTTCCTGGTTTAGGCAAATTCTAGTTAAAAGCTCCAGCTTATTTCAAGAACGCAAATAGGAAGTGGGCTCTGTGGAGTGAAGACACACATCAGATGTTCCTTAATGCTCACTCTCCGAGCACCACGCCCTCTGCCGGGATATCTCTGCACTGCACGGCCTTTTTCGAACTTCTGGATAAACGACACTTGACATGAGCGATCAATTCGTTCAAACCGTTCAAGTCCCAGGACCAGACTGTATCATACCAAATATCCGCAGTCGCGTGCATACTTATCTCGAGGGGTATGTGCTTGTTTGTTAGCAGTATTAGCTCTGTTTTCTCCGTAGCGAGGTAGAGGTTATGTGAGTCGATCCATGCTTGCGTCCGCATCATGACCTGGTTCAGCTAATGCTGTGATTAATGCCGCAATGTCATCCTCGTAGTCACTTATATACGATTCATCTGGCATAGTTTTAATATAGCGTCGTGGCTAATGTTCCATAAGTCTGTGCCTAGAGTGGAACCTTTTGCTGCGTCTGACGTGACCGCTATCTGTCGTAATCCCTCTTTAGTTTCCTACAGCAGTTTCTTGTTGCCAAGGTAGCTTCGTGCCACAGCTCTGAGGTAGTCGGGTAACTTAAAGCTTTTTTCGAGAGCGTCGATCATATCCACTCACCAGTGCTGCTGGGCGCTCTGCGTAGGTTATTTTGAGCTGGAACCCCGTCCGGGCCGGGTGATTTGTTAGCCTTGAGCTTGCCCGCGTAAACTGGGGGATTTGCGGAGATCTTAAAATGTGTTCCGGATCTCTAGCCCGTTTTTCGTGTGTGGGGAATAGTGTGTTTACGATGTGATCCATTTCGGCAGCGGTAAGTCTGGTGGATTTGCTCAAGCTATTTTTTACCAGAGTCCGTAGGGGTTTCTGTTCACATCCTCGCATAGTTCCGCCCATTTTTTCTTTTTGCTGTCGTCGATGTCGTGTTCCAGTTCCTTTTTTTGCGTCTCCTCTGCCCCTGGATAACACAAAACAAGAAAACGCGTTTACTTCGGCTGCTTTGAAGCTAATATACCTTTCACATGGACACGGACAGACGGGCATGGCTAAATCGACTCAGCATACTGATCATTTATATATGTATATACTTTATAGGATCTCCGACGCTTTTTTCTGGGTGTTACAAACTTCGTGACAAACTTAATATACCCTGATCAGGGTATAGATTTTTAAATAACTGTGATATATGCATAGTTTAATCACTTTCATTCATAAATTTTCAAAACATTTGTGCAATAGCCTTAGTAGATAGAAACAGCCTCATAACTGTAGAAAAAATTAGGCTTTATCTCTCTCTCAGGGGTAAACCAACGAAAGTTATGACAGACAATGAATTTACCTCAGTAAACTTAAAAGAACTCTTAAGACAGTTATTCATTGACGTTCATTTTACAAAACCAATTTCTGAAAAATTTAGAACACTGGAGGCTATGAAATCACCACAATCAACTCAAGCAAAAGTTTTTAAATGTATAGAATGGTATAACAACTCAGCCCAATCCACAATAAAAGCAAAACCTATATATGTAATTAAAGTTAGAACAGATAAAGCCAAAATATACAAAACTCTAGTGGATAATAAAAAACGTACAAAATTTAACGAACAGCGAGACATTTTTTCATAATACGGAACAGCAAGGGTACGTGAAGAACTTAGGCATAAATACGAACCAAGATATCGCAAACTAAATTTACAAAACATACACTCTTTCAATATTAAAAGAAGAAATATATTTTCAAGTGAAATGGATCCTAAGCTCCTTGATAATGTTACGCCAATGCCACCTCATCTCACAATTGAAAAAATTGAAACTAATCTTAGATACATGGAAGTATGGATCGAAGACGTCCTCCTCGCAGAAACCTACGACACTATACTAGATATAATAAATATAGAGGAAATATTATGTATAATCGACACAAGTCACAAAAATATAGAACGTGGTGGGCTACAGGAAAAAACACAAATTTTGGAAATGCAACTTAACAATATAAAAAGTAAAGCTTCGGCTTTAATAGTGCATAGACAGCGAAGAAGTCTAATTAATATTTTTGAAACAGCTCGAAAATGAATTCAAATAACCATAATGCAATTAAAAATCTAAATAGTCAAATAAGCATTAATATAATCGATACCAAGTTTGGTGAAGATATATTGTCAAATGTGAAAGTTTTCCATACAAGAACTTGATTCCGATCGTTCAGTTTATATGGCAGCTATATGTTATAGTGATTCGATATCGGCCGTTCCGACAAACGAGTAGCTTCTTGAAGAGAAAATGACGTTTGCAAAATTTCAAAACGATATCTTAAAAACTGAGGGACTAGTTCGTATATATAAAGACGGACGGACGGACGGACGGACAGACGGACAGACGAACATGGTTAAATCGACTCAGCTCAACATACTGATCATTTATATATAAATACTTTATAGGGTCTCCGACGCTTCTTTCTGTGTGTTACAAACATAGTAGTGACAAACTTAATATACCCTGTTCAGGGTATAAAAAGAGCAAAAATAATAATGGGAGGAGGACTTACGTTGCCGTCGTTGCAACCCAAATCGTTGCCGATGTCGACCAACAAACCTCAACTTGCACATTGACTGGTCTGCATATATGCAACCAAAGCATGTTTAAACACATGCCAAGTAACTTCAAATTTATTGCAACATAATACTTACCAAATTTCAGATTTTACAATTCTCTTTCTTACGGTGCTCATTTTACAAAAATTGCGGCAATTCTCTACATTATTATTTTTATTCATATGCGAATTTTGAATTTCAATAAATTAATATGCCAAAAGAACAAAATTTGTTAAAGAATACTTAGTCTAAAAAATTTCATTTTTAATAAATAAAATTCCGAATAAATTTGGACTTTAAATGACAAGTTGTTTCTCATTACCATATCTCGCTAGCGACGAAAGCTGAGTAGGGGTACCCCACAGGCATGAGATTTCTGCCCCCTTCTATGGATCCTGATCATTAACGACCTCAGAAATGGCTAATGTCGCAACCACCCCGTCCCGTTACAACTCTGGAAGGCCTCAGAGTACGTTCTCTCCCCGTCGTTGTTAAGTGGTAGGTGTTAGTTGAGATGGCTTCTTCATTACGCTGGTCGGCTCTGAACGTACTTCCTCATAAGGGCGTACGTCAATCCTGAGATAACCTTGGGAACATAAAAGGTGACTACTTTTCTGGGGGACGGATAGCGGCTCTAAGTGGGGATCCTTTTTACATGGACAAGTATACAAGAAACAACAAAAAAACACAAAAGGCGACGAAGGGAGGTGGAGGGAGATCTATCCCGAGATGGACTGCTCTTAATGGTTAAAGTCTCCTCATCAGGCATTAGGATGAGGGAAACTGGTACAATCCCGCCTGCAAGTGTAGTGCTGAAGGGTGAAGTATTCATACGCGGCTTAATTGCCAGCACTAGCATAGGAACCTCTGCAGGAATTATGAAAGGCTCTGCAGTGGGCAGAAGTAGAGCAGCTTTCGCTAGAAAGCTCAAGTCAAACCGCCCCTGGGCGACCAAAGTTGTGGAACGCTGTGGTGATAAACGTGCTGAGCAGCATACTAAAATACTCAAGTGGGCCAGGAAGGTGCTGAGCGTCAGCGAGATCGATAGGTCAAGAACGGAGGCGAACAAAGTTGAACAAGCGGTTAAGCGGAAAATGTCGCATGAAGGAGAAACCTCCCATGGTTGGCTCAATAGAACTTGGAGTGTTCAATCGCAGCAGGCAAGACGCTGCCATCCGCCATGAGGAATGGAAGAGAGTAGCGGTGGCTATCTCTTCAATCTTCCTGAAGGTGGGTCCAAAATATGAGAGTGCCGGATGGCATCATGGGCTTCATAAGCTAATTAGATGTGCTGATGAAAGATCGGCTCTTCTATATAACGAGGCAGTCTCACAGGTGGGGGGAATATGGAGGGGAGCTAGATTGGAAGCGGTGGGCAAAGTGGAACTTCCACTTCGCCCTAGGGCTCGGGTCTGGTTGCCAGTCGAATCTTTACGAGTGATATTGAGGAAATTCTCAGGTATTGTAACCCCGCACTGATGTTATAAGACTGGAGAAAACCGAGGAACCATATCAACAAGTACTGATACTGCTAAATGCGGAGTCCATTGGTCCTCTTATCAAAACCAAGGTAGCCATAAGCTATGGGTTCAAAATGGTAGTCCCTAAAGTACTCTCAATGGATGCCAAAGTCGACCACGACATGGACGCTAAACTAGCGCTTTTGGAGGAGATTTGAAGAAAAATGAAATTCTTCCAGATTAACTTCCAACACGCGAAGGCGGGGTCCGCCAATTTGCTGCTTCGCCCAGAGCAAGACGGAGCCGATGTCGTCCCGATCCAGGATCCGTAACTGACTAGTAACAGGTAGACCATTGTTCCAGGTAGAAACATAGGCTATATGATGGTCCGAAATGATTGATGATCACAAGTATATCGGTATTGGTCTAGTCTTAGAATGTCTCCCTAGAAAGTCGTTTAGAAATACAAACTGGGAAGGGTAACGCAAGAGACTCCGACAAACTTTCCAACGCGCATGGGGGTGAACGCATTGTCACCACCGAATGGTGGCCGGGTGGGTCGAAGTCTTCTTCTCGGCGTGGAAAACTGAATTGGAGAGCTTCTGTCCATTGAAAACACCGAAAGGCAGAGTGTCTCTGGTGGACTATGGAACTCTCGGATTTCAGGGCGTTCTGCAGACGTTTATTTAATAGGGAATAAAACGGGACTTGCAATATACTTATCCGAATTGATAAAGGCGAAAAGGACCTCGTGGAGAGGCTTCTGCGAAAAAGTGGAGGGTTCTCACGAGTCCTCTAGTTTCAGGCGTAGTCTCGCTCCTTGCTGCTTACTTCCCGAGCAATAGGTCCTCTGCGGAGATATCTCTGCATTGCACGGCGGCATGGGCGATCAGTTCGTTTAAACCGTTCAAGTCCGAGGGACCAGACGGCATTATACCAGCGCAGCTGCAGCAGGCTCTTAAGGTATCATGCAGCTGGTTGGCATCTATCTAAGCGAACTGCATCAGAATGCGATACATCCCATGGGCCTGGAGACGAGTCATCCCGAAGGCTGGCAAGTGAGAGCCACGTTAGGACCAAGGATTTCAGGCCCATCAGTCTCTCTCCCTTCTTACGCAAAACTCTGGAGAGACTGATAAACTGGTACATAAGATGGCACATTCCGAGGGGCTATATATCAGAAGCGCAACATGATTATCGTAAAGGCAAGTCAGTGGATACCGCCCTGCATACTATCGTGTCATGGCTTGAAGAAGCTATCAGGGTTAAGGATTTCGCTGTTGGGACATTCCGGAGACAGTCGTTACTGCTCTAGACGGTCTTGGGGTTGAATCAAACTTCAATCACCTCATTCTCAGCCTTCTGTGCGACAGGGTAATCGAAACGGAATGTACGAGTTATACATTAAAAGCGTTGTTTTATGTTCTGCAGTAAGAATCAGTCTGACTCTGCCATCAGATCAGCAACTCGAGTCTGCCCCAATGTGTGGGTGTACCGCACATTCCAAAAGACTCAAAATATGCTGAGTCTGCTGTTTTGGTCACGTACTGGCTGATCATGCGATGTGGTGCACAACTGCATGCCGTCAGACGTAACCAGAGATGTAACTCCCCCAGAGCCACTCTGAGAAGTCTCCTGACTTCTTTTATTTATGATTTTCAAACTTATCTTTTCATTTTTTCTTTTACATAAGTAAATAGTAACAATAATTATACTTAATAATATTGTTCTAATTAGTGAGGCACTTATGCCATAGGATACGTTTTTATGATATTTTAGTTCCTCTATTTCTTTAATGTTCTTGAAATTATTGGTACAATATCTTCAAATTTTATTTTTGACTCATAGCTTTGGTTTAAAATTTTTACAGGATGTATCAGTCTATCAACAAATTTAGTCTTGTTGTTACTCAATTTTTCGTCATTAATTTTAATTTCACATTTCTCAAAATTTAATATATAGTTATTTTGCAGTACAAAATCTCTGTCATCACAATTTTGTATAAGTTTCAAATTTTTTTCATTCTTGATGATTAAAGTGTCATCGCTTATTTCTTGTATTATTGTTATATTTAAATTCACAAGCGTTAAAAAAATACAATTCCTACTTAATTTTAGTTTTCTTAATAGCGTATTATCTTCATATTTATAATGTTTTTTATTTATTGTTACAATTTTTTCATCCTCATGAACTATTTGCAATTTTCGTTTGTTTGGTAGAGGCATCTTTGGTATTTTAATGGCGAACACATGTGCTTAATTTTCAAAAGCTACTACTCCTACCTTGGCCAGTTTCAGTTTATAAAATTCTATGTCAAAATAATCTATTTCTTTTTAGTTAATATCTCCGGATGTATTAAATTGTTTTTATCGGCGGCTATATTATTTTGAACTTCATGTATCTTCCCTTCTATATGTCTTAATTTATTCATTTGATCATTGTAAAGAACCAATTTCGCAAGCTCTCAATCCTCCTTTTGTATCTGATTTATTTCTTTTAATATTTTGACTCGTTAAAATGCTCATTTATTATAATCTGCTTATTGATATTTGTAATTGCATTGTGCGAATCTCCCTCTATTACTTCTAAATGACTAATTATATCCTGTCGGTCCTCCTCCTCCTACTAAAAAAAACACAATTATCTCCATCATCTGTAAAAATAAAATTATTTTATAGCGTTTTTTTTTTGTTTTTTATGTGTTATTATCCCCATTAAATGCCCTTAAGCTAAATGTATCTTCATCCCTCTCGTTTGGGTTTTCAATATTTGCCAATTTCATTGGTCTTTTTATATTAGTCGGATGAACGTTCTGTAGTGGATTAATTCGGTAATACGGTTGATCTTTATGCCGTACTCTTTTGTAATTTTTTATCGGTCCGGTCGATCTCAATTACTTTTCTTCCATGTATTATTAGAACTTCAGTTTGGGGACTATATGTTATTATAATTTGGGTCTTATACTTGGGTCTTATACTTTTATGAAGAAGTGTTCTAATAGTTCCTCTTCTGCGGAATGTATTGTATCTGACATTTCTAAATTGGATTCTTTATCATTACTTTCGTCGATTTTTGGAGAATTTTCAATTCGGCTTAAAAAATCTGCTACTACATTATTTTTCCCTTTCTGATTTCATAATTAAACTCTTGCAGTTTCAATAGCCACCTTTGGTGCCATTGTGAAAACTCCCTTCCTTTATATTTATTATTCAAAAATACTATCGGGCAATGATCAGTTATAATTTTAAATTTTGTGCCATATATGTACGGCCTGAAATAGGTTATTGAATATATAATGGCTAGGAATTCTTTATCTGTTGTAGCATATTTCTGTTCATGGTTATTTAAAGTTCTGCTAATGTAGCACACTGGCTGACCTTGTTGAGAAAGCACTGCGCCTATTGCGTAATCACTTGCATCCGTTGTAATAGTAAATTCCTTATCATATTCAGGAAATTTTAAAATTGGATGTGATGATATTAGTGATTTCAAATTTTCAAAACTAGCTATGTACTGCGGATCTCTTGAATTTATTTTATAACCCTTTTTTAAATATTTAATCATTGGATATGCGATTTTTGAGTAGTCCCTAATGAACTTTCTATAATAACCAGTGGCTCCCAAGAAACTTTTTAATTGTTTTTCGGTTCTAGGTATTTTCAAATTTTGTATTGCTGCTATCTTGTCCTGATTTGGCTTAATCCCTTCTTTTGTTAAAATATGCCCCAAAAATTTTGTTTCTCTCTTTAGAAAACTACATTTATCTCTGAATTTTTAAATAATGTTCCTTTAACTTTGAAAAAATTTTCTCTAAGGAGTTTAAATGTTTCTCCAATGACGTTGAAAAGATTAATACGTCGTCCAAATAAACGACACATATCTTATTTATGTATTCCCGTAATATGTCATTCATTAGTCGTTGAAAGGTAGCCGGAGCATTTTTTAGTCCGAAGGGCATTCTTATATATTCGTATAATCCCACCGGAGATACAAAAGCTGTCTTTTCAATATCCTTTTTTTCCACTAAAATTTGATGATAACCTTTGGCTAGATCAAGAGTGCTGAAGTACTGCGCCTTGCCCAACTTGTCTAAGATTCCATCAATGTTTGGCAAAGGATATTTATCATCGACAGTTATTTGATTTAGTCTACGGTAATCGATTACTAAACGAATTTTTTTATTGCCCATACTATCACATTTTTTTGGTACTATGATAATAGGTGAACTATATTTACTCCTACTTTTCCGAATTATACCTTGTTTTTCTAGCTCCCTAATTTGCCTTATCGCTTCTTCCTCATGTTTCGGAGGTAACCTATAAATTTTTGAATTAATTTGCTGGTTTGTGGTTGTCCTTATTTCGTGGACCACCGTTTTTGTGTTTGTCAAGGCATCGCCTTCTTTATACATCAATTTCTCATACTTATTTAGCAATTTTTCAACCTCCTTTCGTTCATTTTATTTTAAATGATCCAGTTGAATGTTTTCCATTTTACTTTCTTCCAATGCATATACTTGCTATTTTTAAGCTCAATTTCTTCGTTTTTAATATCGATTATATTGAAATTATTAAATATAAAATCGTTTCCTAGTAGAAGATCGTACGGTTTTTCTAAGTCTATTTTCAACCATCTCAGCCTAGCATTGTGAGGGTATTTAAATTCTAGCGGACATGGTGCCTTAACTCTTTCGTTAGACGCTCTTATATCACCATTCAGTGTACTAATTATTGTTGTATTTTTTTCTAGAACCGGTAACTTATAATGTTCGAAGCTTGATTTTTTCCATTTTTTGTTAAACAAAGTAAGTTAAATTAATAATTTATTTTGATTTTCCGAGGCTAATTGGTAAAAAATTCCTCGTTGTTATTCGTTTCCTCTGTCCTGCTCACAGCATCAACATCCATGGGTGTTGGGCCATTTGAACGTCTTGTTTGTCGAGTGCCGTTCTGTATATTTTGTCTTGCTGAATTACCATAGCCGTTATTATTATTATTAATATTATTATTACGATATTGATTTGTATATTGGCCTGAATTTCCTATCCGATAATTAGTTTGTCTCTGTGAATTATTTGGATGATAATTATTTTGCCCTGAAAAGTTAGTATTTCTTTGTGAGTATCGTCCCGAAGTATTTTGTGCATAATAACGATCATTGTTTTGATCGCCAATATTTTGTCTCCTAAAGTTCTTTATTCTTTGATTATTTTGATTTTGGTTACTATTAAAATTTCTTGCCTTCTGATCAAATTGGTTTGAATTTCTGTTTCTTGTTAAAAATATAGGATTAAAATTTCCATCGTCTAGCCCTATGAAACTGTATATAATTCCTGATAACTGAGTCAATGAAATTGAGTTCCTTATTGCATAAGCACAAGTCCCCGATGTGATTTGCTTAACACGTTGAATAAGCATACCTGAAAAAATTTCCTTCATTGCCTCCCCGTTTTCATCCAGAGCTCCAAATTCAGTTATAGCATCAATTATTTCATTGATTCTCCTGCTTAACTCACTAATGCTACCTACTCGTAATGTATTTATTTCTCTAGTTATAGTCATCTGATCCTTTCTTGGCTTAAAATGTTGTTTAAGCTTTATTTTGCAATCTTCCCAACTAGCTGGTGGGGCAAGGTGCAAATAATTTTTGGCTTTCTCGCTTATTATTAAATCATACACTACTCTAAAAACTTCTTGTTCCTGGTTTAAATAATCCCTCAGAATCCTATCTATTGCCTCAATGAATGCTGGCAATTGGCCGGCGTTACCCTCGAAAGAATTTACATACTTCAAATCTTTTTCAATACGTTGTCTTATTGACCTCTGATTATTTATTGCATTTAATTCTAACAATTGTGTAATTGCTACTACACAGTTTTCTAAATTCCTATTATTATGAGCCATTTTATTTAAATTGTTTTCTTAAAATATCAATATTTAATTTATTCTTACATTACTTTTCTGCACTATAGCTGCTGTTGTTGCTGTTAATGTTGTTGTTTTTTTTTTGCTAAAGCTGCTGCTGCTGTCTCCGCTGTTGCTGCTGTTGCTGTAGTTGTTATACTCTCGCAACAATGTTGCTAATTGCTAAGGAGAGTATTATAGTTTTGTTCACATAACGGTTGTTTGTAAGTCCTAAAACTAAAAGAGTCAGATATAGGGTTATATACACAGAAGTGATCAGGGTGACGAGTAGTGTCGGAATCCGGATGTCTGTCTGTCCGTCCGTCCGTCCGCCCGTGCAAGCTGTAACTTGAGTAAGAATTGAGATATCATAATGAAACTTGGTACACGTATTCCTTGGCTCCATAAGAAGGTTAAGTTCGAAAATGGGCAAAATCGGCCTAGTGCCACGCCCACAAAATGGCGGAAACCGAAAACCTATAAAGTGTCATAACTAAGCCATAAATAAAGATGTTAAAGTGAAATTTGGCAGGAAGAACCGCATTAGGAAGTGGTATATGTGAACGCAATTTTTTTGGAAAAGTGGGCGTGGCCCCGCCCCCTACTAAGTTTTTTGTACATACCTCGGAAACTACTATAGCTATGTCAACCAAACTCTACAGAGTTGTTTTCTTCAGGCATTTCCATATACAGTTTAAAAATGGAAGAAATCGGATAATAACCACGCCCACCTCCCATACAAAGGTTATGTTGAAAATCACTAAAAGTGCGTTAACCGACTAACAAAAAACGTCAGAAACACTAAATTTTACGGAAGAAATGGCAGAAGGAAGCTGCACCCAGGCTTTTTTTAAAAATTGAAAATGGGCGTGGCCTCGCCTACTTATGGACCAAAAACCATATCTCAGGAACTACTAGACCGATTTCAATGCAATTCGGTATGTAATATTTTCTTAACACCCTGATGACATGTACGAAATATGGGTGAAATCGGTTCACAACCACGCCTTTTTCCAATATAACGCTATTTTGAATTCCATCTGTTGCTTTTTCTGTATAATACGAGTATATATGTATGTACATTAAGAACCAATGATGATAGCGGAATAAAACTTTACAAAAATACGGTATTTAAAAAATATGTAAATGACGTATAATGAAATCTCGATTATCATGCGAGAGTATAAAATGTTCGGTGACACCCGAATTTAGCCCTTCCTTACTTGTTTATTAAATATTTGAATTGAAATGTTAAAGTTTAGTTTATTTAAAATATTCACCCTAATAATACTGTTTTATATACTCACCATAATTTTCTACCATAATGTAACGAAATTAATTCCACTTACCCCTTTTTGTAAATACATATTTACGCGTCCCGTTAGGTCATAAGATTTCTATAATAAAAAATTCAATTGTGTATGAAGAGCAATCGCGATCGGCCGTTTATATTTTTCGGTACAGCCAATTTAGTTTTCATGCATTCTCAAGTGACTAATTTTTCGCAAAATAATTTGAGATTTTTCAAGTTTCATCGAAAATTTTACTCAAGTTACAGCTTGCATGGACGGAAGGACGAACAGAGACATCCTGCCGGATTTCTATTATTTTCGTCATCCTGATCATTTGTATATATACTTATAGCCCTGCATCTATCTCGCTTATTTCTGTGATTCGTACAATCGTTTAGTGAACTCTGCAGCAAAATTTTGCGAGAGTATACAAGCGACGAAAAATAGTGAATAAATTGCAAAAGCGCATATGCTGATCTTCTGAAATTTTGATTTTAAAAGTAAATATTTTCAAAAATTAACATTTATTGCAAAACAACGTTAGTTAGTTAACTTATAACATTCTTGTTTAATATCTCAAATATTTGTATTATATTAAATTCATTCTAAATAAAATTTTATCTTAATTTTTAGCGATTTGAATGGCGGTTAATGTAGCTTTAATATAGTCATGGCAACTTTTTAAAAAGTTTTTAACCACAAGTACCCAAATTTATTGTGACACACTATCCGTAGCTTGGCAAAAGATTTAGTCAGCTTACGAAAGAGGAATTTCTTTAGGAAAAAGTTTGGTTTTCTTATATTACTAGAACAACAAACAAATTATCGCATAAGGGCGAGTGCTAAGAGAGTTTGCGGTTTTCAGAAATATTTTGCTTGATAAGGAATTAAAGCACGATTTAAGTTTCTAAAAGCATTCCAATGCGTTATTATATTTTAGTACATATTTCCGTAAGTGTAAGTGACTTGGTCTGCAGGCCTGATTTATTGTGGAGGAAATATAAAAAGAATAACAGCAAATTAATAAATATGAACAAACTAAAAGTGCGCAATTTGTGTGTAATACTCGCCTACATACTAAGTCAACTGATCATAAAGAACAAATTTCTGTTGGCGCACACTACGGAAATGGAGTTAATCAAAACTACTATTGAACCAGTCTTCACTTGGTCCCCCAATTGCTATAGCGATGAGAAGACTAAATGTAGCTGCTATGGTGATGATGATTTTCGTTGTACAATTGTAGACAGACTCAATGATATTTACATCGAGTTTTCTTCCAACTTACGGACTCTGGTTGTAATTTGTTCCATAGGCACAGAAACTAATATAAATTATCTACTCGATCGCGAATTTCAGCAAATTTTTCTTAAAACACGTTATTTGGAAGTGATAGGTTGCGAGAATATTACACATGATATTTACATGAATGACGATGTTTGGGAAATTCTAATAAGAATGTATGAGCTGAATAAAGTAACACTAGTCTATAATACTGACCATACTCCAGAATCAACGGAATATTATGATCCAATCAGGAATGTGCTTCACCTACAATTGTTTATTAAATCGAATCGTAATGAGATCCAGGAAGCAGATATTATGGGCATACCAACTGAAATGCTTTATGAGCAGAATCTACTGGAAACACTTACGCTTAGCGTACAAGGTCTAAGAAACCAATACTTATCGCTGCGAAACTTGACGCAAACATTCTTTAAAAACTTCACTGCGCTCAGACAGCTTGACTTAGCCGGAAATAATATGAAAACGTTGGACGCAAATATCTTTGCAGCACTAACACAATTGAATTGTCTGAATCTGAGCCGTAATGAAATCCGGGAATTGCCGGAAAGTCTGTTTGCATATCTGCCTCAACTTCTCATACTGGATCTGAGTCACAATTTATTGGAGTATTTAACGCCACACCTTTTCAATCACACTCCATGGCAATGGCAGTTGAAACTTGGTGGCAATCAACTGCACGACACCACAAATCTTATGGAACATCTGAAATCACTGAATTGTCTGCATAGGCTAGACGTGAGCCAGAACCAACTGAAAACTATTTGGAGCACCGAGAGTTTCGTCAATAGAACACCAAGGTTACTAACAAAATTGCGATACAGTTATGAGTGCATAAGAGTCGAAAGTCTTAACTATATTACCAAGGTGCAACCAGAAATTTACGAAGGTGGCAAGATTAACTCAACAGTAATCAATTTAAGTGGCAATCGTTTGCGCGACTTCTCTTTGGATTGGCTTGTAGCAGCAAACATTACATGCCCTTTTGAAATAAACCTAGAGTACAATGTGATGGAAAATATTTTTGCTTTACAAAATTTCTTCGTTACGACTGACGATTGTGTGCCCGAAATCAAAATGACTGGTAATCCGATCGTGTGCGATTGTAAATTGGCTTGGATTTACAGTGAAAACTATCGTTCGTTGTTCAATGGTTCACAGTGCGTTCAGACGTCAACCAAACTAGTAAAAGATCTCGCGCAGATAGCAAGTAATGAACTCTGTGCTTGGGAACCAGTAATGTGCCCCATCGAATGCAATTGTTACACACAATTTGAATTCCTGCACATCAATTGTAAGGGTATGCAACATATCGAACACCTTCCTCGCCCCGAGCAAGTTGGGCTCAAGAGTTCGGTACTCGACATTAGCAATAACAATTTCATTGTATTGCCGCTAAACACGACCGTGGGCTATGGTAACGTTTCACAACTCAACGCGTCGTACAATAAAATCACGAGCATAAATATCAGTCAACTGCCAACAAATTTGACGGTTTTGGATCTACGAAATAATCGCTTAAAATCTTTAAATGATGAATTCTTGCGTGCATACCTCAATGAGAGTACAAAACTAAAATTACTCTATCTAAGTGAAAATCCTTGGTTTTGCAACTGTTCCACGCTGCAACTGCTGTACACCATACGCACACATCGGACACGCATACCAGATGCCGACCAGTTACTCTGTGTTAATCTGCCGAACGATACACTCCTAATAGCAAATGTGAGAGAATTGTGCCAAACTCCTGTTAACGTTGAATATTATCAGGACTTGAATACAACTCTGATTAGTGTAGGGTTAACCATTATTATTTTTCTTTGCATTATCACACTCTTCTATAAATATAAATTAGAAGTGAAAGTCTGGTTATATAGCCACAACATATTGAGATTATGCATTCGAGAATGTGAACTGGATAAGCATAAAACATTCGATGCGTTTATTTCATATGCACACCAGGATGCAGACTTCGTCAACCATACATTGCTGCCGGAACTCGAACAGTGCGAACCACCATTTCGTGTATGCACGCACGAGCGCAATTGGCTGGCTGGCGCTTATATACCTGAACAAATCATCGAATCGGTGGAACAGTCGCGTCGGACGATCATTGTGCTCTCGCAGCACTTCATCGAGTCAGATTGGGCGCGCATGGAGTTTCGCACAGCGCATCAATGCTCG
The DNA here is from genome assembly GCF_016617805.1 of Bactrocera tryoni. Classification (NCBI taxonomy): domain Eukaryota; kingdom Metazoa; phylum Arthropoda; class Insecta; order Diptera; family Tephritidae; genus Bactrocera; species Bactrocera tryoni. The sequence continues at coordinate 64,270,767 of NC_052500.1, read as the reverse complement.
TTGAACGAAGGTCGTGCGCGCATAATAATGATTAAATATGGTGAAATCTCGAAAAGCGAGTTATTGGACAGAGAACTAAAGGCATATTTGGATATGAATACATATCTGGATTGGCAAGATGTCAGATTTTGGGACAAATTACGCTACGCCATGCCACATAAAGTGGGTAGAGAGAGGAATTCCGATATGCTAAAAATTAACGGCAGAATGTATGTTATGGGACAAGCTGAGATGAATCGTTTGCGTGACGAAATTGTTTAAATTTGTCACAGTTGGGTTGTGGGAAAGCAATTGGTTGCAGGATGGTAAGAGTTTTCACAAATACATTTACATATATTTATGAAAATACAAATATATTACATTTAGTTACAGCTACTCAGTGAAATCTTCCGACTCATCTGTGACACAAAGAGTTATTCAAAATGTTGATACTAAGAGAAAGATGGATATAATCTTGGCCAACCTGTTCACCAAACAGGGGTGATCGCACAAACTCTTCAATACCATTTTATTATATTTTAAGTAATCATTTAATAAATTCTAGTGTATATGTAATTAAAAAATACACAATGTTATGTGTTTGTATATACAACAATTATTTACTTAAATAGTTTAACTAGAAAGAAAGCGTAAGTTCGAGTGCAAAGGGATATTTTATGAGTAGTGAAAGGTGCAATGAGGAATAGTGCTGTCAGGTGCTGACCAAATGGAACTATTTCGATCTTATGGCATTTATCATTTGAAGGAAACCGTATAAAGTACCAAAACTAAGCAGTAAATTAAGATATGCAAGTAACGAAGGGCTAAGTTCGTTTGTCACCGAACATTTTATACTCTCGCATGATAAAGTGGTAATCGAGATTTCATTATCCGTCATTTACATAGTTTTCAAATACCGTATTTGGGTAAAGTTTTATTCCGCTATCATAATTGGTTCCTAATGTTTATACTCGTATTATACAGAGAAGGCATCAGATGGAATTCAAAATTGCGTTATATTGGAAGAAGGCGTGGTTGTGAACCGATTTCACCCATATTTCGTATATGTCATCAGGGTGTTAAGAAAATATTATATACCGAATTTCATTGAAATCGGTTAAGTAGTTCCTGAGATATGGTTTTTGGTCCATAAGTAGGCGACGCCACAGACTGTATCATACCAAATATCCGCAGTCGCGTGCATACTTATCTCGAGGGGTATGTGCTTGTTTGTTAGCAGTATTAGCGCTGTTTTCTCCGTAGCGAGGTAGAGGTTATGTGAGTCGAGCCATGCTTGCGTCCGCATCATGACCTGGTTCAGCTGGTGCTGTGATTAATGCCGCAATGTCATCCTCGTAGCCACTTATATACGATAGTTTTAGTATAGCGTCGTGGCTAATGTTCCATAAGTCTGTGCCTAGAGTGGAACCTTTTGCTGCGTCTGACGTGACCGCTATCTGTCGTAATCCCTCTTTAGTTTCCTCCAGCAGTTTCTTGTTGCCAAGGTAGCTTCGTGCCACAGCTCTGAGGTAGTCGGGTAACTTAAAGCTTTTTTCGAGAGCGTCGATCATATCCACTCACTAGTACTGCCGGGCGCTCTGCGTAGGTTATTTTGAGGATTGCTGCTGGAACCCCGTCCGGGCCGGGTGATTTGTTAGCTTTGAGCTTGCCCGCGTAAACTGTGGGATTTGCGGAGATCTTAAAATGTGTTCCGGATCTCTAGCCCGTTTTTCGTGTGTGGGGAATAGTGTGTTCACGATGTGATCCACTTTGGCAGTGGTAAGTCAGGTGGATTTGCTCAAGCGCCGAGTTTCTTCATCACTATCTTATACCCGAGTCCGCAGGGGTTTCTGTTCACATCCTCTCATAGTTCCTCCCATTTTTTCTTTTTGCTGTCGTCGATGTCGTGTTCCAGCTCCTTTTTTGCGGCTCCTCTGCCCCTGGATAACACAAAACAAGAAAACGCGTTTACTTCGGCTGCACTGAAGCTAATATACCCTTCACAGGTACATTTCTTTTCGTAACTATGTGTTTAGATTGTATGGAAGCTATATGCTACAGTAATCCGATATTAGTAGTTCCGACAAATGAGCAGCTTCTTGAAGAGAAAATGACGTTTGCAAAATTTCAAAGCGATATCTTAAAAGCTGAGGAATTAGTTCGTATGTATACAGACAGGCAGACGGATGAACGGACAGACGGACATGGCTAAATCGACTCAGCATACTGATCATTTATATACATATATACTTTATAGGATCTCCGACGCTTTTTTCTGGGTGTTACAAACTTCGTGACAAACTTAATATACCCTGATCAGGGTATAGATTTATAAATAAATGTGATATATGCATAGTTTAATCACTTTCATTGATAAATTTTCAAAACATTTATGCAATAGCCTTAGAAGATAGATACAGCCTCATAATAGTAGAAAAAATTAGGCTTTATCTCTCCCTCAGGGGTAAACCAACGAAAGTTATGACAGGCAATGAATTTACCCCAGTAAACATAAAATAACTCTTAAGACAGTTCATTGACGTTCATTTTACAAAACCAAATAACCACACAGGAAACGCTGATGTAGAAAGGCTACACAGTACTATTTCTGAAAAATTTAGAACACTGGAGGCTATGAAATCACCACAATCAACTCAAGCAAAAGTTTTTAAATGTATAGAATGGTATAACAACTCAGCCCAATCCACAATAAAAGCAAAACGTATATATGTAATTAAAGTTAGAACAGATAAAGCCTAAATATACAAAACTCTAGAGGATAATAAAAAACGTACAAAATTTAACGAACAGCGAGAAATTTTTTCATAATACGGAACAGCAAGGGTACGTGAAGAACTTAGGCATAAATACGAACCAAGATATCGCAAACTAAATTTACAAAACATACACTCTTTAAATATTAAAAGAAGAAATATATTTTCAAGTGAAATGGATCCTAAGCTCCTTGATAATGTTACGGCAATGCCACCTCATCTCACAAAAAAAAAAATTGAAACTAATCTTAGATACATGGAAGTAGGACGTCCACCTCGCAGAAATACGAATATGACACTATACTAGATATAATAAATATAGAGGAAATATTATGTATAATCGACACAAGTCACAAAAATATAGAACGTGGTGGGCTACAGGAAAAAACACAAATTTTGGAAATGCAACTTAACAATATAAAAAGTAAAGCCTCGGCTTTAATAGTACATAGACAGCGAAGAAGTCTAATTAATATTTTTGAAACAGCTCGAAAATGAATTCAAATAACCATAATGCAATTAAAAATCTAAATAGTCAAATAAGCATTAATATAATCGATACCAAGTTTGGTGAAGATATATTGTCAAATGTGAAAGTTTTCCATACAAGAACTTGATTCTGATCGTTCAGTTTATATGGCAGCTATATGTTATAGTGATTCGATATCGGCCGTTCCGACAAACGAGCAGCTTCTTGAAGAGAAAATGACGTTTGCAAAATTTCAAAACGATATCTTAAAAACTGAGGGACCAGTTCGTATATATAAAGACGGACGGACGGACGGACGGACAGACAGACAGACGAACATGGTTAAATCGACTCAGCTCAACATACTGATCATTTATATATATATATACTTTATAGGTCTCCGACGCTTCTTTCTGGGTGTTACAAACATAGTAGTGACAAACTTAATATACCCTGTTCAGGGTATAAAAAGAGCAAAAATAACAATGGGAGGAGGACTTACGTTCCCGTCGTTGCAACCCAAATCGTTGCCGACGTCGACGAACAAACCTCAACTTGCACATTGACTGGTCTGCATATATGCAACCAAAGCATGCTTAAACACATGCCAAGTAACTTCAAATTTATTGCAACATAATACTTACCAAATTTCAGATTTTACAATTCTCTTTCTTACGGTGCTCATTTTACAAAAATTGCGGCAATTCTCTACATTATTATTTTTATTCATATGCTAATTCAAAAGAACAAACTTTGTTAAAGAATACTTAGTCTAAAAAATTTAATTTTTAATAAATAAAATTCCGAATAAATTTGGACAATAAAGTAACAAGTTGGTTTTCAATACCATATCTCGTTAGCGACGTAAGGTGAGTAGGAGTACCACACTGGCATGATATCTCTGCCCTCTTCTATGGATCCTGATCATTAATGACCTGCTTAAAAAACTCGAGTATCGTCGCTGGCGTGTCATCGTAGATGTAGCACTTATGGTCAAAGGAAAGTTTATTAAAATCATTTTAATTAAAATTTTGTCTTAATTTTTTGCGATTTGACTGGTGGTTCATGTAGCTTTAACGCGTTCACGGAACTTTTTAGAAAGTTTTTAACCAGAAAAAAAAACCAAATTTATTTTGATACACTACGTCGCTATGACTTCGCTTACGACTTTCAGTGGCTTTGCTAGAGATTTAGTCAGTTTACGAGAGAGTAAATTCTTTTGGAAAAAGGTTTGGGTTTCTTATATCCGTATTACAAACAAACAAACAAACAAAGAAGTTATCGCACAAGGGCGAGTTTGCGGTTTTCACAAATATTTTTCTTGATAAAGAATCAAAATACGATTTAAGTTTCTTAAAGCGTACCAATTCGATACTATATTTTAGTATTTTTTAGTAAATGTAAGTGACTTGGTCTGCCAAGCCCGATTTATTGTGGACGAAATATAAAAGAATAGCCAACAAAGTAATAAATATGAACAAACTA